>NC_064931.1:489762021-489929521 GCF_023897955.1 Schistocerca gregaria | reverse complement strand
TACATAACTGGCAGCTTGTCTGTAATAGCTCCTGAACTCATATTCTCATCCCTGTGATTTCACGGTGTCAAGTGTTGAGGATGGATTAATTTACATGCCAGTTTTCCATTTTCATTCATATCAAGCTCCAGACACTAACTTCTGTGCTGCCAGGCTTGTCCATCACAGTTCCACAGCCATATTCAAGTTGGGATGACAAGGTGCTTGTGCGAATATAGACACTTCACATAGTCTCTGTGTCCCTGCCATGCCAAAGCATTGAGGCCAGATCAAATCCCGCACTGTCCCACTGGGAAAGAGTGTCCGAAGTCTGAATAGTGCAGCTCATGACTGCTGTAACACCCATGTTATTTTAAAGTGTTCCACACAATGTGCAACTTCATGAACATTTTATTTCATTATTGTGTATTAACTGCAACTCACCAGCAGCACGGGGACATGCCCACCATGAAACCATGCACCGGGTCAAGTGCCACCATCCACTCATTGCTGACCGGCCTGCCACCATTCGGCTCACGTTGACCTCATAATGAAGTGCACGAAACCCAAACATCCATCACACACGCCAGCTGCAGGGTGGATGCCTGCACTTTCTCACAGTGCCAAAGATCCACTCCCCAAGGGGATGTCTGTGCCATAGAAATGTTTGAACAGACCTCCACTCTCCAAGGGGGAATCTGTGTGGAACCGTGCCACAAATGTGTAAACAGACCAAAGCTCCTTATGGCTGACAAGTTCGCTGTGTCAGGTTCCACCAGCGTGCGCACTTACCTATAGATGAAATTCTCACAACATTTGTAGTGAGCATGGGCGCTGGTCATCAAAAAGCAACAGCACTGCAGATTGAGTCACCATACAGTACAGAAGCATTTCTGGATTCTGTTTCTCCAAGCTGAGCACAAGTTCCCCACTGACATATATGAAAGTTTGTTTCTGTTCTTTTTTCATTTTCACTTTAATTATGTTGCATCCGTGAAATATGCGGCACCCTTGATCGCAAGGAAAGTTTGCTTTGTACAGGACATGTGTCCACTGTTCTCCTGCAGTGACATGACCAATCAAAGAGTGTATACCCTTTAGGACAGTGTTGGAGTGGAACTATTGTGCAAACAAACACCAGTTAATAGACACTGCAGATATTTCATTGTCAATTGTTCATATACTTATCTGAACCCAGACATTTCTGAGCAACCATTTTTAGTTCTTTTGGGCATAGCAGCTGAAACACATTTAATCAGTCATTTCTAATGACCACTATATTGATATATTAAATTCAACCACACAAAAGAACCTTTTATTTTAAAAATGCGTTTAATCAAAAATTAAACCCAGGAACCTCACTGAATTATAAGAACTGGGAATCAAACTATTTACTCAGAGCTGAATTACTTTAAAAGGATTAGTGATTAAAAACACCACAGTTGGATTCTTGTACCCAAACACACAACATTTATGTTATCAGTTGTAACTGACAGACAAACAAACAGGAAATTGTAATGGCCTAAAAAAGAAAGAAAGAAAGAAAGAAAGGAAAAAAAGGAAAAAAAAGAAAAAAAAGAAAAAAAAAGAAAAAAAGCAAGCCCCTTCTGTAATGCGTATTTGTCATTATTGTTAGTTACTAAAGCTTTCAATGTAACACACCCTAAAAGATACTATGACAATGCTGATGGTAGTATGGTGTAATACTATCCACTCATGATGTAGAAACTGACAGTCAAAGAATGTTTACATAAAATGCAAAGGTCATCTACAGAAGTTACCATAAAGAAATGAGAAAGAAGCCGATATATTAAGGACAAAAATTCAGTTTCCTATTTGAAAATGACGAGTGTAACCAAAACATTAAATTTGAATTTATTTCTGAAATTCAGCTTCTCTGTTAAAAATACAGATTTACTGCCTAAAGTGTCATAAGAGAATTTGGGCCAACAACTTTATGGCATGAATCAAAGTCAAAAATCTGAACAATGTTGATTTCTCTTTCTTAAAAAGTATTACTGCACAAATTAGAGAAGAAAACTGATATTAAATACACCATAAAATTCAAATAAATCACAGCATAAGTATGCAGGTGTGTATAAAAACCGATTCAAAAATATAAAACTGCTCTGATTTATAAATTGATTCTCAGAATATGATCAAATGAGCCAAAATCCATCACAAGTACCTGACTGACTTATTAATTCCATTGCTGCTTCAATTCTTGAAAAACTATTAATATCAATAAGTTCTTCTCAATACAGAGGAACACAGGTGTAGAGCTTTAATCTTTCAGTTATTAGATATCTTAAAATGAAGACATCTCACAGGTCACAGCACATATATTAAATTACCAGGTACCTTCAGTGTCAGGGAGCCCACTAACTGAAAGCACAGACAAAGCAAACTTTTCTGATCACTTTAAACGTTAACTTGTTAAAGTTTAATATGAATACAATACCTTATGCTTCTGTTGTAAGCTCAAGACAGCTCGTAAATCCTTTGCTGATATTCCAGCTTTGCAAATACGTTGTTTCTCAATGAGCCATGATTCTTCCTCTTCATGGTCTTGCAAAAACTGAAAAAAGTTTCTAGCTTCTTCAAGGCGTGCCCTCCTATTTTCACTGCTCTGCACAAGGCTGAAACACAGAATAGAAAATCTTTACAAGTTTCTAATGCCCAGCTGTCAGTCCCCAAGTGGCTAAAATAAATTGTGTTGGATGTTTCTTAGTTACAAATGGAGAACTGCATGTAACTGAATCTTTGAAAACTATTTTATCATTATAGTTATCTTTATACAAATTTATATAACCAGAGTTGCCACAAGTTTCCCTAAGTGAAATTCCCTGATTTCCAGACAAGTTTTAGCATTTTTCCTTGACAAATTTTGAGACCTCAATGGTAAGCTAAGACATTAATCGACAATCTGTCTTTGCATCTATGGTACAAGAAATAATATCGCAAACAAGGAAATACCTAAAAAGAAACTTGCAAGCAGATAGCATTTCCTGATGTGAGAAAAAACATTAAGTACTGACATCAACACCTTTTATAATGAACTGTTTTTAGATTGAGAAAGCAAGCCAAATGGTGTGTGTGTTTCATTATGAGCACTGATGTCATTTTATTCCAATACAACAAAACACATTTGGTGACAAAAATACGCATTTCCTTGGAGTCACAACCTTGATTTAGAATATAGGTTTGATTTCAGAAATAACCTCAGAACAAAGTAGGCCTTTTGAAAGATGTGTATAAGGTGGGGAAGAATTGTGTTAACCAACACTGTCAGTGACCACCAATAACACACTGGTTTTACTATGTTTGTTATTGTCAGTTATTACTCACTGCATTATATCTATTATTTTACAAGTTTTGCGTGATTTTTCTTTCGAGAAATATATAAGTTCATAGCGAACAAACCACCAGTGACTGTCACAATTTTCTTCATCTTATTGTCCATACTTTTGACATATAAACTACATTTGAAGTGCTAAAATGTACTAGAATAAATAAAATGTCACTAAAACGCCACACTGTACAATGATCTTGCAACCAGACAGTCACGATTCCTGAAATCCAACGCCCATGGCCTCTGGCCTGCTGAGGAGCACCCTAGTCCTGGGTCATGGATAAACCATGAAAATCCGCTGCATTACTCCACACACAAGCAGTCCCAGCTTGCAGGCAGATCGGTGAGACTAGATCCGTTGGGCAGGGTCTGCACATTAATGGGAACCGAATGACTTCAGATCGGCAGGCCCATTCCATTACTGATACCTGCAGAAACTGCCTGGGGTTTTGGCCCATCACGGAAATCCAATCATGTGGCCAGTTATTCATGAGCAGACCATAGCAATCAATCCATGCAACAGATAAGTAGTTCAAATACTCTGAGAAGCAATAATACTCAGGATAGGTAGCAACTCACTGCAAAGATGATTGCTGAGCTACAGGCAGCCACATATAAAAGACAATCTCACTCTCACAACTATGTTTTCAGCCATTGATTTTGTTAGAAAAGAAGAGCACACATACATTCACACAATCATTTAGACACAACTCGTGCATACATGACCGCCATCTCCGGCCACTGTGTCTACAGTCTCCGAGAATCAGAACCAAACAACCACTACTCATGCCTCCCTGCCTCTCGTCGGTAGCTGCTAGGCTAGCGACAAGAAGTGCACTGACTGCAAGCTGAGGGCAGAGGGGTAAGAAGGGGAGAAGCAGTAGTAATGAGGGGACTAGGGAAGCGGCAAACATGATGATGGCTCTGAGCACTAAGGGACTCAACTTCAGAGGTCATCAGTCCCCTAGAACTTAGAACTACTTAAACCTAATTAACCTAAGGACATCACACACATCCATGCCCGAGGCAGGATTCAAACCTGCGACCGTAGCTGTCGCGCGGTTCCAGACTGTAGTGCCTAGAACCACTCAGCCACCCCGGCCAACACGGCAAACATACTCAGATGCACCCAGCCAGTGACAATGCATAAGACCTCAGTAAACAACCCATTTCATCTATTAAGACAAAAATGGGATTTTTCCAGTGTTTCTTCAGATTTCTCTGATTTCCTTGACACGTCACACACACACACACACACTTAGAAATACATTTTAATCACCTTAAATAAGCACTGTCGAGACTCTTAAGACGTTCTCGCAGCAATGGGGCCTCTCTATGACTGAGAAATGCCTGTCCTTGTCTACCTAATCGGCGCTGTGTTTCACCTAAGGAAGTGACTTGCAGTTCTGCTAGACTGTGTTTCTGCAGTAAGTCTTCAACACCAATCAGATGTGGACCAACATCAACAGACTGGAAAGTCATCTGAAAGATATAATTTCATACATACACTTAACATGTACAGCAGTACCATCACTGACAGGCAGACTGCATATGCTGAATTGAAATATGTAAACTACTCCATTTTTTACATTTTATATTAACAGTTACACATATGTCGTGATGAAACAAACAAAGAAATAATGTGAAATTAAAGACATCAGACATTTTACAAGAAAAATCAAGCCAGTAAGGTAAATGATGAAATTAAAGAGGTAAACCAGTAGTACTTGCAGTACTTAAAGGTGAAGAGGCATGATTCTCAATTCCATTCCATTTTCCTTGAATTTTTTCCTTATCGTTTCTTTCCATGTTACCTACATTCATCTATCTATTAATTTATCCCTTTTGTATAACCATAATTTACTATACAGATCATATACCAGTCTGTATGTCATGTCTCCCCCTTTTTACCTGTTTTTTCTTCTACAATTTCCTGCTTCTCTGTACATCAAAAGCTCACATTATCTCCTCAATTCTGCAACTGTTACAATACTACACCTATAATATTACAGAACTACAATAAAGTGTAGTATCTGAGAACTTTCTCATACATGAAAATTATTTTATTCTCCCTGTATTACCAATATTTTCTGTGCTGATGATTGTTTTTGCACCATGTCAATGTAATAAAAACATATTGGGTTTCTTGCTGCAATGTTTCAGAAGGTATAACATCCTCCTCTCACATTCTGGTGAAGTGCCTCTCCTCTTTTTTCCTCATTCTGGCTTAAATACAAAACTTTTATTCCTACTACTCAAGTCCAGGTGTTACTGTAACTTTGTCATATATTATTGCTTCTGTTGTATGAAATAATCAACTTAAACAAGTAAGCTAATTATTTCTCATCTACAAAACAACTTTTTTGTTGTTGTTGTGGTCTTCAGCCCGAAGACTGCTCTGATGCAGCTCTGCATGCTATACCTATGCAAGCCTCTTCATCTCCAAACAATTACTGCAACCCACATCTTTTTGAACATTCATGCTGCATTCATCACTTGGTCTCCTCCTACAATTTTTACCCTCCACACTTCCCTCCAATACGAAACTGGTGATTCCTTGATGTCTCAGAATGTGTTCTTCCAATCAGTCCCTTTTTATAGTCATGTTATACCACAATTTTTTTTATCCTCAATTGCATTCAGTACTTCCTAACTGGTTACATCATCTGCATAAAAGACTAATAATAAGCACAATTCAAAACTATATTTCAAACATAAACCATGGACAATGAACATTCATTAAAATGAGCTACTAAAGTAGCTGTTACTATCAAATTTAGGCTACTTAGCCAAGAATGAATTAGAATCAGCTCTTAAACTTTTTTCCTTGTGGTTATCATCATAATACACAACTACTTTAACATACCTGCAGTTCTTCTATAGTTGCCATTACAGTGTCAATCTCTCGTAACAGAGCCATGAGAGAACACATAGTTGTGAGATTTGTTTTGTGACGGTCAAGTAATTCAAGCAATTCATGCCAGTGATGCAGAACTTCATTCTCACGTCGCTCTACTCGTTCTTTACCATGGTAATTCTCACGGACAAGTTCTTCTTTCATATTTGTTAGATCATGAAAACGTTCCTCCTGCAAGTATTAGAAGTTACTTTATTGTACACAATATTACTAATACATTTCCCTTAAATGGAAAAAATGTTAAAGTTGTAAAGCACATGTAGTTTTGGCATGGTACAATGGCAACAACACTGCCTCATAAAAAACTACAAGCCCATTCCTCTGAGTCATCATTCTCAAGAACAATATATTCAACTACGAAAAACAGAGTAATGAATAACCTGAATAAATATAATCTAACAAGTGCATCCCAGTTTGTATTCTGAAGTGGGAGAAATATAGAATCAGAATTACTAGAATTTACAAAAGTTGCACTTGATGCTCTTGACATGGATGACTGTGGCACATACGTATTTTAGACATGTTGAAGGCATTTGTTACTGTTGTTAGTAACGTTTTTGCAAAAAACCTAGAACCATCTGAATACAAAGTGCAACTTATAACTGGTTCTGACCATAGATAGTGTATAGAGTACAGAGAGTTGAGATATAATAAACTTCAAATATGATTAACATCTAGTGAAACATCTGTCAGAACTAAAATGCTACAACAAAAGTACCACAGCATAGTATATTATAAACAGTACTTTCCCTGCATCAAAAGTTTCTAGGAATGAGTATTGGCTGCAAGTTAAAGTGGTGTCTCACTTTTGTCCTCACAGTTGGTCCCTCTCATTCTGGGTCTGAATCAGCTCATGTAACAGTTCCAAAAATTAGATTAGTTTCTTGTACTTCCATGTGTGTGTTGACAGCACTAAGCATTCTGGCACCTGAATATAAGTACTTGCCAACATTCCTTCTCATAATTTTATAGTTTTACTCGGTGAATTTTCCTTTTTCCTCTTTCATTTCAGAAAACATTCCTACTATAATTTTTTCTGGAAATCTCCACACCAAACTTCTGCAATGGTAGTACTAACATCTTACCCCTTTCAAACGTACCCATACCTGAGGGCAACTGAGTACCACATCCCTCCCCTCTCCAGCTCTCAGGGAAAAGAAAAAAAAGGTGTTGGTCTTTCAAAAATATGATTTAAAAGTGAGTATTACACAGGTTGGAACTGGAACTTTATTATAGCTACTTAACAAGTCACCTTTCGTCCTCCAAAATAGTAAAAATACATGGCACATCCTGGTTTATCATCCCCCCCCCCCCCCCAAAGAAAAACATGGAAGCACTTCAGAGGCAGGATGCTAGATTTGCTGCCATTAAGTTTGAACAACACACAAATATTAAGAAGATGCTTCAGGAACTGATATGGAAATCCCTGGATGGCAACATTAGTGAGAAATTTTAGAGAACTGACGAATGAAGCTGACTGCAGAAAGACTACTGTCGCCCACATACATTTTGCATATGGACCACGAAGATAAGAGAAATTAGGGCTCATAAAGAGGCATACAGAAAATTGTTTTTCACTTGCTCTATTTGTGAATGGAACAGGAAAAGAAATGAGTAGCAGTGGTACAGGGTACCCTGCGCCAAACACCGTACATCAGCTTCTGGAGTATTTATGTAGATGTAACTTTTAATTAAGTATAATGCATAGTTTTCCACCTCTGATACAGCAATAAACGATTGTTCAACCAAGATCTGAAAAATTTCCATCACTATCCAATATATTTCTAACTTCTCATCCTATATCCAGCCTTGTATCTAGTTCCTGACAAAAACTTTGATAGGGACACAAGAATTTATAGTAGGATAAACATTGAAGTACTTCGAGGCAAAGTAAATGTTCATTTGGGGAAGGAGTCCTAGTAAAGAAGCAGACGTATCATATTAAAAGCATTCTTCTCAACATTCACATGGTTAGATTTAGAGAAAACCATGTCAAAACTAAATCTGAATCAGTAAATGAAAACTGCACCATCTCCGTGAGTCTTCAGAAAAGTTGACTTCCATGATGGGATGCATCCCAAGGAAAAGGAAGATTAAGTGAATGACTACAGGAGGAAAAATATATCTTGATATGACTAACTTTTAGGCTAGGAAAAAGAAAAGTAGTACATACAAAGAAATTTATGCTATATGGTTTATTAAGTGGAAGAATATTTATATTAAAACAATATAAAGACAGACTAAAAGCGTATGCTTCAGAAATGAGATGGGCTATTAAAAGCAGTGACTCCTAACTAACCAATCTTGAGAAAACATATTGTGAAATTTCTCACAGTTCCTGTCTTTCATGACACTACACTGATGTGAAATGTCTCATGTAAATTTGGGATGCTACGATTTTTAAAACACTTGGAATATTCAAGTTATTCAGATAGTTGGTGCATACGCTTTAAAAAATTGTAGTCTTGTGGTTTAGGTAGCTGTGCACACTAAATTTCTAATTCTACTTCATCAATAAACTGAGAAACAAAATGAAAAACATTGTAAAAATATTTTGTCATGTAGCTGTTTACACCTCTTTTTTCTTACAAATCTGCTGCCAGTACAAAACTAACATATCATGTTCCTATAAAACCTCACAACAACAGCTTTATACAGGAGATGTACTCTTACTCATGTAAGTAATCACTCCCAATGAAGATAAGCATTTAAACTGTGAAACATACCCTTGCCATGATATCAGCACTGATGGCTTCGTGCTTCTTAACAGTGGCATCCACCTGAGCCAGATTACTGCCATAGCGAGGGTCAGAAAGAACTTGGATCATTTCTTTCAAGTAGCCTTCTCGTAACACACTCTATAAAACAAAACAAGAATTCATTTAAAATGAATATGTGTAATGACAGCACAAATTAAAAGAATGAGTGATAAAATTTATCTTCCTAAGGATAATAAATTTCATATTTAAAAATTTGTGCATGAGGAATGGAATGACCTTCGACTATTGCTCAATATATACAGAGATGTTGAGTAATCAATTGATACACAAATAAGAACTTTAATTCAAGGAGTAATCAATGTTTTAGTTATCACTTTGAAGAAATAGAAGTTATATTATTAATTCTTTGTTTGTTTGTAGATACATGACTGCAGTTCTAGTATACACTGCAATCTCCACCCCACAGTACCACAGCACACTAAAACAAAATGGTTCAACCCAGTGGTGCAATGGTAGTTTGGTGGTGGTGGTCGTGGTGGTGGTAGTGATAGTGGTGGTGGTAGTGATAGTGGTAGTGGTAGTGATAGTGGTAGTAGTCTTCTTATTCTTATTCTCCTCCAGTATCAAAGTGATGATTCCTTCATGCCTCAGGACATGTCCTATTGATCACTCCTTTCTTTCAGTCAAATTGTGTTTTGAATTCCTATTTTCCCCAGTCCGATTCCGTATCTCATTAGTTATTTGATCTTCCTATTTAATTTTCAGCTTCCTCCTGTAGCATCACATTTCAAAAGCTTCTATTCTCTTCTTGTCTAAACTGCTTATCATCCATGTTTCACTTATGTACAAGGTTACACTCCGAAAAAATACCTTCAGCAAAAACTCCCTAACACTAAAATTTATATTTGAGGTTAATACATTCCTCTTTTTCAGTAATGTTTTTCCTGCTATATCTAGTCTGCATTGTAAATCCTCTCTGCTTTATTGTTTGGTAATTGATTTTTTGCATTTAAAGGGGAACAATTCCACAACAGTCCAAACTCAGTTGGTGAAGTGTATGACATTATATCATCATATGACATGGTAAATGGAAGGCATAAATGCATCCAACGTCCTCAAACAAAGCAATAACAGAGAATGAAGTGGCAGACCATCTCTCTGGTTGGTCGATTGGTCGATTCAGGGAAGGGGACCAAACAGCGAGGTCATCAGTCGCATCGAATTAGGAAAAGATGGGGAAGGAAGTTGGCCGTCCCCTTTCAAAGGAACCATCATAAACTTTGTCAGCTATCAGTTTTAGATGAAGGTTACAATCAGCTAGATTTGTTGACTACTCATACTCACTGAAAAAGCCCACCAGACCAAGACTGTAGCAGAAATGTTGCAACTGTGTCAGGCCAATCCAGACAACTTCTTTAACCCCTTAACATATTGATTTTTTTCCCAAACTATGTTCCAAACAATAATTTTCTTATTAATGAAAAACAAAAAAAATGACATTGCAAATAAAACTGGTGAATTACAAAATTTTGAAGATCTCCAATAATAAAATCCCAAGTATACTCATGCACTGGACCTTGACTAAAATATCCTGAAACTGAAGTCATTTTTTAGTTTCTGTAAAGTTATGAAGGCTAACCATATATTTCACAACAGTTTCTTGTGAACGTAAATCTTGGAGGAGCTGGATGGAGCACAGTGGATAGATTTATCTCATGGCACTGGTTAGCATGGCACTCAACTGATGAACTGTGTCAATCTTCAGTCTCTGATGAAGTAAGATCAAACTCTTCTTCACTTTCTGAGTCGCTAAATTCCATATCAAACTCAGGATTATTGTAGCCATCTTTTTTGGAAGCATTTCCTAAGCAACAATACAGGAGAGAAGCTGAAAGTGCACATTTTGATGTTGAGTATCTGAAGCTGCAAACAGTAAAGATGATATCTAGTGGCAATCACCTCAACCACAACACGACAGCCAGGCTACAAATGTTGGACCAGATGACCTGGTTGGGCACTTAACTATCAGTGTTGAAACACACATAAGCGGGATTTTTTAAGGCCTGTTACTAAGTTGTCTGAGACACTAGGAACTTTGAATTTCTGTCAGAATTATAAAAATGGGATAACTCGGGTTTTTATGTTAAGGAGTTAAGCATCCAATCCCTATCGACACGTGCTGAGAGTATCACTGTGACACTGTGAGGAAAAAGCAAAGCAAGCAGTGGAAATACAGATACGCCACCACCAAAGACGGTTAAGAGCTAACTATCATCAGGTACGTGTTTATTGGGACTGCCATGCTGTGATGGTAACAGAATGTGCTCATAGGAGCATCACAGAAGCATCCTATTGAAATATAATGTGAAGTTCATGGTAGACTGTCAAGATGAAGCTATCTAAGGGGCTGTGTTTGCTCCTTGACAACACCCCAGCTCATTCTGCACAGGATAGCCACATATCCTACTTCTGTGGGGTACAAAAAATTGCCTCTCAGCCATATTTTCTTCATTCTCCTGACATCACTCGCAGCGACTTCTTACTCTCTCTCCTCCGATGAAAAAACAAAAAAGACCATCAAGTGTCAGATATTTCCAGAATGACAGTCAGGTGATTTTCCAGGTGGAAAATTTTCTGAACAACCACAATGCAGACTTTTACAACCAAGGTCTCTGCCAAGTCCTCTGTCACTGGGAAAAATCTGTTAGTAGAGTAATTGTAACATACTGCTAAGTTTCATGGTTGAAACTTTTTTTCCCCTCTCCAAGGAGGCAATTAAAACTTTACACTCAGTAGGTTAAGACTATGAACCTGCTTTCTTCTGCAGGGCATACAGCTGCATTTTCCCAACTTTGTGGCCTCACTGGGTTAGTCAAACCACAGTGTCATTGTGTCCACGCTGAATTAGTAGTAGTAGTAGTAGTAGTAGTAGTAGTAGTAGTAGTAGTAGTATAAGAAGAAGAAGAAGAAGAAGAAGAAGGGAGTAGGAGGGGAATGAGGGGGAAGCAGAGGGGGTGCAATGGAGGGGGCAAAGAGGAGGAGAAGGAAGAAAAGAAGATGACAGTTCATAAGCTGAGTTGTTATATCGAACTTCTTGTTTGCAATCCTTCCTGCTTCTCAATGCCATCTTTGTATCATGATTAGTTATCTTTACTCATTCTAATGTTACTCTGAACCCAAGATTTTCCAGTATTCTAAACATTTGAAATTTATCAGTGGGCGCAGTTGCAACATTTCTAAAGCTGACCCTCTTTCCATCTTCAAAATGCACTAGGTTTAAGACATTTTGTAGGAGTAATAGTAGTCATCAGACAGCAATATTTCTTGCCATAATCATAATGCACAGAATGTTCAAAATGCACTAGGTTTAAGGCATTTTGTAGGAGTAATAGTAGTCATCAGACAGCAATATTTCTTGCCATAATCATAATGCATAGAATGAAACATTCAGACTGTAGCCAAGTGTTCACAGTAATGAATCGTCCCTAAAATTTCAAACCGTGTGCTGACCTGGAACTCTCATCCAGAGTTACCATATAGACAAATAAAACACATCAATATTTGTTAGCATCATGGGCAGTTAACATTTTCTGTCAAACCTTTTACACCTAACAAGTGCATTAGACATATCAGTGGCATTACCAGTATTGTATCAAATGCTGTGATTTGCTTAGACACTCTTCTTTTTACTGCATGTCCAACAACGCAATCTAAAACACATCTGGTTCATGAAGGTCTTGTGGTTGTGTGAATACCAAAATTACAATTAACTAATTAGACACATTTTTAGGTGATGACTCCCAACAGGCAACAGGTACACCTAGACCACCACCATTCACAGAACCTAAAGATTACTAACTCAATCATTTAATTACTGTGCACAAAAATGGAGTATTAAGTGCATCTGTGTATTGGAAAATTCTACTGCCCTGGAAAGTCTTGTTTGTATCATCAGTGACATTAACAGACATGTACTTGACTGCATGGTGTATAGAATGTAAGCGTTTTATCCATATTTATGAATCATTTGCATTTTACAAACATTAAAAAATTCTTCTGAAAAATAACCTTTCGTTCAAACTTGTAACTGAGCTGCTCAAGTCTCTCCTGCCGCAAGAGCTCCTGGCGCAGAGCAACTTCCCTACGATGCTCAGCATGCTCTAGACCCTCCCAACTACGCTCCAAATCATGTATCAGCTGCCCATCTTGAGGAGCAAATGCAGGCTGGTTCAGAGATTTCAGTTGGGTATTGATATGGAAATACAGAGCTTCAATTTCACTGCGTTCTTTGTACCTGAAAAAATCCAGCAAGAGTTATTAGAATAACATTTACAGCTGTTTTGTTATTCAATTAACAAATTGAAAATATTTACTCTTTTCAAGAGTGGTCTGAAAAACAATAGTGACAAATGATTAATAACAAATAATTTCTTACACGCTATGGTCCGGAACATGTGCATTAGTAGTCTTTTCTTTGAGAGCATCTCAAAGTAATTGTTTAACAATGGTGATACTGCTACTAATGCAGTTTCCTTGCAGTGTTCCTTCAGCTGTGCCATATGGTCTTCCTACTTACACATCTCATGTTTTCACAGCATGGTTGATTAATCGTATGCTTCTCGGTGTTCTGCCAAGTTTTTATTTCACTTTTACACACAAAATTACAATGAACAACACAGTTCAGCCCTTGAGGAAAACGGAGGGACCAGCTGTCGAAATATTGTGCATAAAGTGGAAAGAACAACTCGGCTTAACATCTGGAAGCACATCATTAATTCCAACTTACAATTTGAAGAAGGATGATTAGATTTTAACATCTCATCAATGATGAGGTCATCAGAGACCAAGCTTATGCTCTGGTGGGGAAAGGATGAGGAAGAAAGTAGGCTTTGTCCTTTCAATAAGAACCATCATGGCATTCACATTATGTGATTCGGGAAACTATGCAAAACATAAATCAGGTTCACCTAACGAGAATATGAATGCCACTTCTTCTGAATGAGAATCTAGAGTCTTACCACTGTTACAGTTTACACTTCAAGAATTTCTACACTATAAAATATCTAAATTATTAACATACGTTAACATATGCTAAAGAAGAGTACTGATGTAGTCTGTATGAGAGAAAAGGCTTCTGTTACATTCTCTTTAGGAAAACTGGTGGCGTAAAATATTCTCTTCACAAATGCCAGTTTATTCCATGAGTTGTTTTATCACTGGCCATAGAAATAAAAAGTATATATTCCTACCCATTTCCCCCTTACTTTATACAAGCTCACTAGATCTTGGGTGGTAGGATTCCTACTTAGACAGCTCCAGAACTTTGTACCGTAAAAACTGTATTTCAACACTATGAATGCCATGTACATGATGTCCCAGATTCAAAATATATCACCATGTAGCACAGCACATGAATGGGTGAGAAATAGACTATTTCACGTTATTTCCATTTGAACATCCCATTCACAGTTGATCCCCACTGGCAGTTGCTTTCCTGTCAGGAATGAAATTACATATTTAATCTAACAATTTTCCATTACATCCATATCAGATGAAATAACACGTGAATTTTTCCTTGATTTTATTATTTTAAGAAAGTGAAAAAGAAAAGAAGTGGAAAACTGTGGCATAAATAGGAAATTGAAATGAATCCTTGTCTTACTTTAATCTTTCTAAAGCATTTAGACACTAATATGCAAGTTACATTATCCACTTCTGGAGGATATGCAGCCTGTCACAGTTTGAATTTGAATAAAGACATTTCAGAGGATAGCTATATTATTTTACTCAGACATTAAATAAAAAAAAACAGCTGTGACACAATATGCACAGGCCGCTAGAGACATTAAGATTTAAGAATTAATTGTGTACCACATGATGAGTTCACTACTTAAGAAAAGAACACAATGAGAAGAACTTAAGAATGAATTCAATAAACACCAATCATAGGTCCTTTCTTCTTTTTGCAATGTTGTCAAACCACACAAAATAGTACAAAGAGTGAAAATTGGAAATGCCTTTTTTCTTCAGAAAAATATTTAACTGTTTTCCATAAATAGCCTTCTTTTGTAATGCAAGACGAATAATTTTACTGCATTATGATACCAAAAAAATAATTTAAAAAATTAATAGTAGTTTAATCAATGTTTTGACTTACATGACAATGAAAATTTAAACTCAAAGATTCACTCCAAAATTTCTACAATATCTTGATTGTGTACTTTTGTATTCTTCAAGATCTTTTGAATATAGAAATTAGAAACTAAATTGTACCTATTTTTCTTCGTCAATATTTGAGTTTAAATAATCATTTACACAAAAAGTATTTACTTCACAAAAGAAAGTAATCCGTATCTGTGTTGTATTTACAGACATACATCTTGGAGACAATTTCTTAGTCAGTTAAGAATTCTAAAAACAAACTAATTCGATAACAATATTATGAAAAGGATAGTTGCTACTCACCATATAGAGGAGAAATGGAGTCGCAGATAGACACAACAAAAAGACTGGCTACGTGATGAGTAGCAACTGTTCAATTTTAAACTAATTTTATATATATTTTCTACAATAAACTCCTATTTAAGAATGTAATAACCAAAAACTACTGTGCAAGGAAAAAATACTTTTCTACACCTTCTAATAAATCTACTTTTCATTCAGTAAGGTGTGGAGCAGACACAAAATCAACTCCAGAGGCTAATTTATCTTTGACAACCCAGAATTATGTTTAAAAACAGGTAAAAATTGTTCCTTGTTAGCATCTCTTTCTACATAATTGATTGAACAAATAGATTATAAAATACAACTAATAATACAGAAGATGCTGAGTTATTTTGATACTATTTCTCTCATTGAAACAATTTATTCTTTTCGCACATATTCAAAAAATTAAATTATTAAATGCTTACTTTGGTGGTTTCTCAACTGTTCTATACTGTTTGAATCTCAAGAGCTCCTTCTGAATACCTTCTAGAGAATTTGGAAAATTTCTATCTTCCAGTTCTGTTACTTTCTGTCTTATCCATTCTAGTAAATCTGTAGTGAGTTTCTCATAAAATACTTTTTTCTTATCGGCATCCATCATTTGCCCAACAATCTGTAAGCAATAAAATGATACAAGGTATGTTTAATCCATGTGTGTCTTTTATCATAATCAGTAAAAGATTGTCATAAAAAATGTGAGCGTATATGTACGTTATATAAGTGAGCTGGTCAGGTTTGACACACATCAAGCTGCAAGAACTAAATTTTATAAGTGTCACAAAAATCTTATTATAGCCAAGAGAACAGAAATGTAATTATTTAATGAACAAAAACTATACTCCACATTATATTAAAGGGGGGGGGGGGGGGGCACATGCTAATGGCACCTCTTGTGGATGCATATGCTTCATATCAATAATCTGAAAGTATTGTATCTCTGTTAAGAAGACCACAAAAGGAGAAACACATACATTTTTTTTAAAAAAAATGATAGCTTTATCAAGAAGTTTAACTAACACAGTTGTATTTGGTACCAATACATTCAATCAAATGCTGAATGCTGCTTAGTGACAAATGGAATAGTGAATACTACTCTTGAGAAAGAACTCACATTCGCTATTCGTCTTCCACTCTTCATTTCATTCTTCATTCTTGCAAATGTGTGGTAGTATGATGCTACATAGGTTATGATGGATTTTTCATCTGGCCTTGCCTGGTCCACATCTAAGCAAAAGACAATGATAATGTGGTAAATCTTTGGAACACTCACAGTCTACAATAATTTAGTCTTAGTTCATTTTATGTCACCTTCAGCATCCAGCAGACGTGGAATACCAAGCTCTGTGTTGGCAACATCAAATGCATTGTTAAGGTTGTCTATGTGCTTGTGGGGCTGTAGAGCAGCATAATCAATCAAATCTGGTCTGTGAGCGTGAATCAGTGCATTGAAACCAAGCCCACTTCGCCATGAACCTGTAAGTTAAGAATACTGTATATTAGGTACTTATATATGTGTTTGGCAAGGCATCTGAAAAGAAATATTTGTTTACTGACCAGTGAAGTCTTGAATATTGACACCCGGGTAACCACTAGTCTTCCTTTGACACCAGAGGAGCAGTGCATCTTTTGCAGATTTCTTTTCACTGCTTTCATTTTCTTCATCCTGTCAAAGAAACAACAAAACAAAAATAGGTAATCAAATTCTAAAAAATGAAATGAGCATGTGGTATTCTTGGCTGGGAGGCCCCAACCAGGGAAGTTTGGCCGCCACATGCAAGTCTTATTTCAGTTGATGCCACATTGGGCGACTTGCATGCTGGTGATGAGGATGAAATCACGAGGAGGACAACACAACACCCAATCCACGAGCAGAGAAAATCTCCAACCTGGCCAGGAATGGAACCAGGGCCCGCTATATAAGAGGCAAGCATTTAACCAATCAGCTAATCAGGCGGACAGCAAATTCTAATAACTAAACTATGAAAAAAACCATTTGACTAGTATACAAGAACAGTTTTACAAGTATTCTATGCAAATGTGGTTTCAAGCTTAACTTCTGGCAAATAAAGAATAAATGCAACACATCTACTCTTCAGTCATTAACATTACCAGCTTAAATGTGGTTTCAAGCTTAACTTCTGGCAAATAAAGAATAAATGCAACACATCTAATCTTCAGTCATTAACATTACCAGCTTAAATGTGACTAATTACACATATAAGAAATATATTAAATCTAACATACCACATCTATTTCAATTTCTTGAATCTGGAAACGAAGAATAATTGTCCAGATCAGGCCAAGAATGAGTCTGGGATTTCCATCGACAATATCTTCTGCTCCAATACTTTCTAAACGAACCTAAAACAAAACAAAAAATTAAAAAGAGGAATGTTTTGAGTCTAGAAACTTCATACATAACAATTTTCCCTCCAGGTTGTGCCATATCCTGCACAGTTAGAACTGTTTATAACGAAATAATTCACGGATACTGTTTTAGACAAATAATAAGGGGTCACAGGAAGTTGTCATTTGGGTAACAAATGTCACTGAAATTGGCTTCAGTCTTTTTGTGGGCGAACTGTAAAATGCACACATCATCTCCTAATTCAAATGTTTTCATATTAAACTTATGATCAGGAAAGTGACGAAAACCTTCACGTACTATTAAATTAACATGTCACTTGTTTACTTCACCACAGAGTTACAAATTATTTACTTATTTAATAATAATTTGAATTTGTTAACTATTGGTACTGTTTAGAAATATAACCACGCCACATGTATCTTAAAATTAAACACTGAAACTGACAGAAATATCTAACTGCTTTTAAATCTAGCCTTCTGTGGATACTGTCATTATTGCTTTGTTCATTATCTATCTGGCATTAAAATGGTTACAACACTTTCACTATCTTTTTAGATTAATTATCTACAATATTTTTCCAACTATATACTTCTCTAATGCTAGTTACACCATTCCACCAGATTAGTTGTTGAATTGACTACACTTTTCTTATTTTATTTCTTTTTTTTTCAATCTTTTAAACTTCATCTTTAAATGACCTGGTGGAAGTGGGATACAACGGGGTTCGATTGTTTTGGGGGAGGAGACCAAACTGCGAGGTCATTGGTCTCATCGGATTAGGGAAGGATAGGGAAGGAAGTCGGCCGTGCCCTTTTCAAAGGAACCATCCCGGCATTTGCCTGAAGAGATTTAGAGAAATCACAGAAAACCTAAATCAGGATAACCGGATGCAGGATTGAACCGTCGTCCTCCTGAATGCAAGTCCAGTGGGCCACCCTGAGCTACAATGAACAGTAGTTCATACTTGAAAATAGTAGAACTCCCTCTACTATTGGGAGCATGTAAGATGATTATTATTTTACATAAAAGAAAACCTTAACAGTTATAACCATAGCCATTCAGTTCATAACCACAATACTCATCAATCATTAGAAAGAGAAATACCTACAACTCGATCTTTTTTTTTTTTTTTTTAAATAAAACTTTTCAACACATTACCTATGCAGGCACATGCTGACTCTCTTAAGGTCTTTAAAAATAAGGCCCAAAATTGTCTGAAATAAAAAAACTTTTTACACTCTTTTAAAGAATTTGAAATCTCTTCTAATGTAGACGTGATTTACTAAATAACTGGTAACACTGTTTGTACCTTCTTTCTATGCTTTTTTGTCCCCTCTGGTATCTTGTCTTCTGTGTATAATGAACATGCAAGTAACTAAATAACATTCAGCTTATATTTTACCATTAACAACACTGGGAAATTTTTGTGTATGCCATCTGTATCTTTATAATGTGAAATGTAGTAAGTAATTTAATAATTTCTTAATTATGGGGCTTGCAGCATATATTATGTCACAGTAGGAAATTACGCAGAGAACTGGAAGATAGTATGGTGTGTGATATTTTACTTTTGGATACAAGCTTATTTCAGCTTTACTGCCTTCATCAGTATGTCTGCAAATAATCACATACATTTATTTATAATTTACATAATATATAAATTATAGAGGTTTTTTTACATTTTTGATGTACTCATGTCCTGATGTTGTAGATGTACAAATATCAACTCTGAGTAAACCATTATTGCTGACTGTAGCTCTTGGATTTTTTTTTCAGTAACATTTTAAAATTGTTCGATAATTTGCTGTTGCGTGTATTAACACATTTTTTACTATCTGACAGTTGCTGTAATTAAAGTTTGACAGCTAGTTATTTACTCAAAGATATTTATACAAGATGTATGGGATAGAGTATCTCCACTGTAAGTAAGATTTCATGTCAAGCAGTTAATGTGGAACTGGATGTTAATTATAATCATGAAAATGATTAAAAAAAGTAAGTATAATGTCATTCATTATCCAGAAAGTAAACAGAATTGCCCATTACAGGATCATCAAAGAATGAATTGCCAACTTATCCTACCATTACGTAGAATAGTTACAGGATAAGTACAGTGAGGGGTTTACAGATGATCATGATGTCCTACAAGAATTACTGTCCTGTGGTTTTAGATCCCAAACAGTTTGCTCATTTCTACAATAAGAACATCCAGGGAATTCGTGGAGCAGAGACAGGACTAAAATGTAATGTACAGTTCAATCCTGTTTTCATACACACATGAGGAAGTTCATGGCATTAACCCTCTTAATTTCTGTGGCACAACCGCTGCGTAATTTGTAAACCTGATGCAAGCCTTACAACTTACTCATATTTGTTTTTTTGTACACAGTTTTTTGCACTGACTTGCGGAAGAGATATTTATGTACTTTTTATACATCTATATAACAGTGAGATGACAAAATGTTATGCGCAGGGCTCCTTCAACATTCCAGTTGCGTTCCTCAAAAGATTTTCAGTTTATTTCAGAACGTGGGAAAAAAAGGACAAGCGCGGCTCGTTTGGTTTGAAGGACACAGCAAGCGGGAAGCGTTGTTCTGCGGTCAAGGTCACATCTCCTGATCACTCCCAAACGCCCGCCCAAAACGGTACTGACGACAGCATGCAGGAGCCACGCTTTTCAGCTCGTGTTAGTCCTCATCAATTAGTTTTTGTTTATAGAGGGTAAGTCACGGCTGTTGTAAAATGCATCGATTACGTGCTTCGGAATACTGCGCATGCAGTTCATATGACTGTTTAAAAAATGGTTCAAATGGCTCTGAGCACTGTGCGACTTAACAGCTATGGTCATTAGTCCCCTAGAACTTAGAACTACTTAAATCTAACTATCCTAAGGACATCACACAACACCCAGTCATCACGAGGCAGAGAAAATCCCTGACCCCGCCGGGAATCGAACCCGGGAAGCGAGAACGCTACCGCACGACCACGAGCTGCGGACTATGACTGTTTAAACACACCATTAATGCGTAATGTAGTTTAACATGCAACTGCGTCATTGGAAAATTCGCGCAATGAATTATAGTTACTAAATACATTAATTTCTTCTTCAAAAAACATACTTTACGCAGTCGTCATTTTCTCATCAGATTTCCGACAGCGTACGATCATCAACGGCGTGAAAATCCGCTGTGACGTGTCAAGGCTCAGCCCTATTAACCGTCATCACTAGACATTAAAACTCTAAGCTAACATAGTAACCACTTTGCCATTAATGTGCTATCTGGGGTACAGTGATTTTTTTTCCTCGTAAGTACGTACGTATTGCCTAACAGAACGCGAAAACATTGTGGGCACGACATTCGAGTTTCTCTGTTATCGTACATGGGTACAGTTAGTATGTGCCCTTAATTACTTGCTCGGGTCATAGTTGTTGGAAAGTGTTTCTTCCATTGTCATGCCTAACAGAAATTATGATCTTAAGGCTCTCAGGATAGCTACGAATAATATGAACCGCAAATCCAATCCTCGCAGAGATCCACCAAAAGGCACATGGCAAAACGAATGTTTTCCTACGTGCAGAGGAAAAAATAATGTATAGTCGTGATAGCTGAGTTGCCTAAGCACTGGAACTTGGATTCGCGAGGCAGGCTGTAGCAGCGTTTGCAACTACGCTAGAGACTCAGCGAGGGTCTACTTTCAGTGACATTTTATCCACGTTGGTTGCGAAACCACAGTAGCTCTGGCGGAGCCCCGTTATTGCAAATGAGTTCACGCAAATTAATTTTTTTTAAACATACAAAAATAATTTTTTGGCCTGTGCCAGCTCGTAAACCATCTACCAATTTATTTATAGTGTTAGCTGTATTATGATTACCAACATTTATCGTCTTTTTGCCAGTTATAAATAACTAGTGATATCCTTGTGCCAGCTGTATTGTTGAGACCCATTAACCTGCTCTAACATTTCATTGGCCTTGGGTAACGTTTTTATTTCTATCATCATTTATGTTTGTGATTTTTTTAGTGTAAATGAAGCTCCAATAAAATTCTAACCCTGTGGCTAAACTTTTTTTCCGAATCCGTTGTTACCGTTAGATCACTCGCAGATTATAAACTGTGCACGTACGAGGAGTCTTCTTTCCAGCAGTTAATCTTGTCTAACAGATATGTTCACTTTGCTGCACATGTAATGCGGATATAATAGTTCATCTTAAAGGAGCAGTAAATGGCAGTAACTTCGTGAAAACGAACTTTTATTTATCAAATAGACGTAGTTCAACTATTTTCATTAAGACAGCATAGTAACAGAGCTTCGTACATCAAAAGAAATTCCTATGAGGCGTTTCGAGGAATGTCCCACTGAAGCTGCTCTTCGTCAGAAGTGTTCCAATCACCGAACTCAACCTTTGCATTGAATAAAACGTGCAGGATGTGGCGTCGGAACCGGATCTCCACCTTACGCGCAGGCAGTCCCTGCGAGCACGCGAACAAGAGCGACGCAAAGCTGCAGCTAGCTGCGACCTCTGTCGGTAGTCACAGCTCTAGCGTTAGTTCGGTCCGTCAGTAACGTGTCTTCGGTTAACTTCAATGAGAGAGAAGTGCTTGCGGAAGCTAGAGACGGAAGCGTGTGCCCCTCCGGCAAACGAGGTTAACCTGGTACATATACTTGTTAGAGCACATAACCAAGTGCGGGGTATGGATGCAAAATACAGGTTCTATAAATTGTACTCGCTGAACTCGTCACGTCTAGCTGACATTAAAGTCCAACCTGATGGCAATACCATAAGTTTTCTTCGTCAGGAGAGCAAGTAACTATCGAATGCATGACGGGAAACTACGTATTGTTTAATGAAGTCTCTGCGACTAGAATCACGTCAGCGTCAGCAAAGATATGGCGCACACCCTCTTTGTATTCACAACAATGTAAAATATTGTTGCGTATACTTCCCTGTAGTCTGTCCGTACCAAGTATCTGCTTCTTCGTATTGCTGAATACGTATCCTATGCATCTGTTCAAATTATTAACGTGCAGTCCAATTTTCACAAAATTTTCGGTGACGTAACTATAATAGATATCCTGCATACATAACTCGCAATTCCCCAGAGTGCGCACTTGATAACGAGAGACCACAGAGATAGATTTATGATTTGAAATCGCGATGAAAACACAGTATGTGCACGGCGTAAAATGTTTCTCAACAAGTATTTGATCGTGGTATACATCAATCTATAGTTAGGGGGAGGGGGAAGGGGGGGGGAGAGAGAGAGAGAGAGAGAGAGAGAGAGAGAGAGAGAGAGAGAGAGAGAGAGAGAGAGAGAGAGAGAGGGGGGGGGGAGGGGAGGGGGGGGAGAGGGAGAGGGATATATGTGCTGGGATCTTATGTACGGCGTTAACTCACCTTCGTGTGCAGGAAGGCGAGAGATTTGTTGACGTTCTCCACTTTGTGCACGCGCATTTTGCCGTTGTTGGGTTTGCCGAGCTTCTCACCGGAGATTATTTCCAGCAACTTCAGCAGCTTCTTCCCATCCGCCAAATCGGTAAATAGATCGTCCACTTCCATTCTTGCCTGTCAAAAAATAAACACAATCACACATCTGCTATTATAAAAAATAAAATATAAGGTCACGTGCGTTTACAAGTGAGACACAAATGGTTGCTACGAATTAAGGTACTAGGAAATCACAAATAAAATTTTACGTTTGGTGGAGGTATTCTTCCAACGTAAAGCCGTAGATAATCCAGAAATCTCTAAGTATGCTGAGTCATCTATGTAAAATTTGAGTCCCTGATTGCGAATCGATTATCAGTAACAGCTGAATCTCTCCTCATTTCACAACAGGCTGACTTTAAACCTGGCAAAATTTTTCCATCTCTAAACTCTCAACTTAATAAAGTAAACTGAGGGTTGTTTACAAGAACATACCACAGGAACAGTTTTTGTGTAGTTAGCTACAGTGTATCATACAGCCCTCTTGATAGAATTATAGAAAACGACAGTATTCCTGATACCAAAACTTCAAGAGGCTAGTTTGAAAAGCGTGTCTGAACTGACGCTACCTGAAGGCCAGTGTTCCCCCCTTTTTTTTTTTTTTTTTTTTTTTTTAAGCAGCTGATGTCTCTAAACGGTAGCATTAACCTGTAATAGCCGCAAATATTTTGTTGATTCTGAAGAGCAGCGCAGAATATGACTACATCAAAACACTGTGTTGCAACTTCCTAGCAGATTAAATCTACAATCCAGACCGAGACTCGAACCCGAAACCTTGCCATCTGCGGCAAGGCTCTTCCAGACTGAATTATCCGGGCACGACTCACGATCTCCCTCATAGCTTCACTTCTGATAATACCTCTACCTCTCTCCTCCTTTTAAATCATAACCCAAGTCCTTCTGCAAAGTTTCGGAACTAGTACTACCGGCAGAAAGGATATGGAGAGGAACAATTTATTCACAGCTTAACCCTGTGTGTCAACATAAAAAATTAATTTTAAAATTTTTTGCAAAATTTATCTTTATTACCCTAATGAGCAACGAACAGAAGGTGAAATTGATAAAAAGTCGACAATCAGTTGTTTTAAATTTGTGATTTCACCTAGAATCACGGACAAAGTTTTCAACCACCCATCATTTCATGAGATATATTTGAAAGCCATTTCGCATTTTTCTTTGACACAGTCCCACAGCTCGAAACTGCTGTGAACTCATAATGCCTAAACAAATTCTAATCCTAAAGAACAAGCAAAAATGGACCTAAAATTTAATAAATTTAGATCAAAAGTACACACAGTTCCAGTGGTTTCATTTCGAAAGCACTAATAACAGCAGTCCTACGCACCCAAATTTACATTACAATAACTTTACACATACATGTTTTAACGATCATTAAATTTTTTTTAAAAAAAATCCCATGTCACAATCTCCTACAAACACGTAGCATCATCTGCGCGCCGACTGTTGCACTGGACGCTATGAGTGGTTGCTTCAGTTCACTACATACGTAGAAGTACTTCATTGTACCACTATATGCATCTCTCTCGCAGTATCATCGGTGGTACTTAAAAATAATTAATATAATGGTAGTTTCAGGCGGAAACCACCAGTATTCAAAAAGTTAAGGAATTGTTTCCACAATGAATCTCACTCTGCAGCGGAGTGCACGCTGTTTTGAAACTTCCTAGCAGATAAAAACCGTGTGTCAATGCGGGACTCTAACCTAGAACCTGCCTTTCGTGGACGCACGACACACCACTCGCCCCCACAATTTCACTTCTGCCAGTACCTCTTACCTACTTTCAAACTTCACAAGCGAGGTTACGGGTATTCTTACGGAAGTGTTGGGACGTAGCGCCATACATCACTCAAACAGAAATCTTGCGATACATAATAGCCGCCGCGTGACCACTACGGTCGCAGGTTCGAATCCTGCCTCGGGCATGGATGTGTGTGATGTCCTTAGGTTAGTTAGGTTTAAGTAGTTCTAAGTTCTAGGGGACTGATGACCTAAGAAGTTAAGTCCCATAGTGCTCAGAGCTATTTGAACCATAATAGCCGCGCCGACACGGTGTCAACGCGGGTAGCTTGACAGAAGGTAGGCCTACCATAACGAAGTTCAAGAAAAGCGCTCCATGTAACATGACAATATGATGTGGCCTATCTACCAAGACTGTAATGGCGCAGCTTGCTTTTTGTCAGTCGGCCAGTTCACCACTCATGACAGCAACTGATTATCTACCGATGCTGACTTTTATACCAGCGCACTGCACTGTTGAATGTCGTTTATTTTCAGGTGAGGTAACAAGCAAAATATCAAATTTACAGTTCGTAGCACGTCAAGTATCTCAGTTTTCTATGAGAACATGAGCCAAGAACGTCAATTTAAAACATATAAATGTCAAGACCACTAGACGCATGGAAACGAGAGTTTGTTTATGCTTTGCGAAACTGCCGCTTGACTCAGGGCGTGAAAGCGAAGACGTAAAGTGCCTGCCCGAAAATTTGGTTGAGAGCACCTCGATGATGTTAATGAGTTCCCAGCAATATCCTGTCCTTGTTTATGGGAAGCCATGACAAAGTTATGGACTTCACTGTGTATGCACGCATTATTATTCTGTTGCACATAGAAATGTCAGATTTCAGGAAGATGTAAAATACATGTTCTGAAACCCTATAACATATGAGTTTGTTAGCCTGATATCTGACAGTATACACACAGAGAACACGTGTTAATCACACCTAACTCCTTTCCTTCACGAGTTTCAGCTGAACCACGGAGCAACAGAAACAATTAACAACTTCAACAGTGTTTTGGATCTGACACAGTAAACGAATGAACCCTATAGCTGTGTAATGGTGTACAGGTGTTTTACATAAAATTATAAACTGATTAACAATGTTAAGTCCTGCGGCCATGAGTGAAATTGAGCCCGAACAAGAAGAGATCTAAACGGGTCATCATCATGAAGCCCCATACGCAAGTAGCACGGCTCAAAGTTATACATGTCCCACAAAGAGAGAGACTAACATTATTGAGTGTGTAACCAACTGCTGACACCGCAAAAACCCAGTTTTGCGTCTTTCATCGACGAAAGAGATACGCATACAGAGCGATCCAAGTTACATTTAAAGGAGCAATGTACATACTCAAACAACTTGGGTATTATCCTGGGCAAGGCTCTGACACATATGCCGCATTGTGCCGACACCAGGAAAGCCAGTGACATTAATAGTTGTCGGCTCAAACTCGGATGCCTAACTACAAGTGGTAAAAGCAACAGGTTTGGCAATTTGCTACTCTTGCTATGAATAAGCATTTCGCAGATGGTACAAATCCGCTAACGCTAACCAAGTTTACGTCACACACGACAATACATACAGAGTCATCACCAGCTGCCTCAAACTTCCTCCCACATAGTATTTACCACCTGGCTGGAATAGCTCCATCGACAATTCCACAGGAGACAACTACCCACCAACAGAGAGCGAAACAGTCCACTTGTGAACAACACCCACTATGCGGCTACCCTAAGGCTAAAACAAAGAAACAGCTTCCGCAAAGTAACCGTGGACTACGAACATCAAACTCAGTGGAATGGCGTCAACTTCAAAATGATCATTACTGGCTGGAACTATCAGAGTAACTAGCGGCTGCCATCTCAAAGCCGATGAAGTCTGGAAATCCTTCAACATACCGCGAACAGGAATATAAAGTTCAAAGCAGAGCTCCTAAATCTGGGATATCCAGTACCACCTAACTTCCACAACTGTGACATCCAGGCAGCCTAACACATGTGTTCCTGCCCTGATTGCTCCAGTCAAGTGCAGCATTGAGCACCTCTTGACCAACAATTCATAATGCAATAGACGTAGCCTGCTTCTGGCCTAAAAAGCTATATCACTTGTAAAAATTGCAACAACTTGAGGGAATAAATTCAATTCAGGGCGATTAGAACACTGTTCCGACATTTAATCATTAAGACTGCAGAGAGATAGCAAGATAGAAGACATGTCGGCTCAAAAGCAGGTCGTGTTACTTACAAAAAGCTCACAAAGGGAAGAACCGTCAAACGAAGTCATAATACGAAAGCAAATGCCAGTAATTCTCATCGACGTCAAACAGCGCAACATTAGCGTTCAGATGACGTGCACCAGTTAGTGCTGGTGATAGCTATAACCTCATTCATATTTTCGACTTTAAGCTACCCTAATTCAGACAACCAGGCATTACAATAAATACGTGCTATCGACTTCGCTTTATTCATGAAATCGGCTTGTGATTACCAACGATGCAAAATGATCGGACTCTAGAAAAAGATCTTGTCACACTGTGACATTTTGGTTGGTGCAGTGTCAATGCCACTAAAACAGTTGGAAGAGGGTAATATGCAACAATGAGTGAGTACTGGACCGTACAGTAAGGCCACAGCAGCCAGTAAGTAACCACCATCTTGCGCGCATCACCGTGTGGGATAGTACAGAGCGTCCGGCCCCAGTGGAGGCTCTAAGTGCACACCTGTTGGCGTCTACGGGTCCACGCTGTCTGCTGAGTTCGTTTTTGTGACATATGCGCCATGGGGTCGATTTCCAGTGTCCGGAAACAACAAGCGGCTCAGACTACAATGGGCATTTGAACGTCGAAACTGGCACAAGGTACTGAGTGACACTTTCTAACAAGTCCCGCAGTGATGGCACCATCTACTACCGCGACGACCGCAATCTTGCAGGCAGCATGTTTTTAGCCGTGTAACTGAGAATCTCAAATATAGCAGTTTGGAGTGCTCACGTGTAAAACATGTAAACAATATTTATTAATCACTATCTGAATACAAATCGATGCATCAAGGTGGTTTAAGAGCTCGAGATACCAGCCCACGTTCAGGCAACTCTACATGCCCTGTTTCTACTATAGAACACTGCCCAGCTACATGAGGCGCAAGCTTTTATAAGGACACAACGTGCCTCGCTGATTTACATGCGTGCACGTTCTCCTGACTTATCTGCGACATAACTGGCGGCCGGCCGGACTGGCCGAGCGGATCTAGGCGCTACAGTCTGGAACCGCGCGACCGCTATGGTCGCAGGTTCGAATCCTGCCTCGGGCATGGATGTGTGTGATGTCCTTAGGTTAGTTAGGTTTAAGTAGTTCTAAGTTCTAGGGGACTGATGACCTCAGAAGTTAAGTCCCATAGTGCTCGGAGCCATTTGAACCATTTTGAACATAACTGGTCGGCAACTTGTTCGTCACCATTCCCAATGACCACTGTTAATGTTCTGTTAACTCCTGTACAAACAGGGTGGAAATGGGTTCCTCAGGAGCATATCCTACTATGATTCTATGTCGCAGCGTTTAGGCGCTATGGCTGCAGCACGTAGAGTGTTCACCACATATTGCATTTTTGAAATCAAAGATCACGTACCATAATGCCAGTCATTTCTACATTGGCGTGTACCTAATCTCTGATTTGAAATTCATTTAAATCATATATTCTCCTTGATATAATTTTCAAGAACCTTAATATTCTCAATGAAAGATTTCTGTGCCGCGTACTTTACAGCAGTAGTGCATTTCTGTAATTGAGGTGTATCATTTATACCGATGGGCCAAAACATTATGACCACTGACCACAGCGCGTCACGTGATGCGGTAAGCAAAATACGAGGGTCGTTCAATAAGCAATACAACACTTTTTTTCTGAAAGCAGGTTGATTTTATTCAGGATCCCAATACACCATATTATGTCCCTCTCCTTCGCTATAAAACCCTGTTTTTCAACATAATATCCCTTTAATGCGATGGACTTACGCCACCTTACCGGAAGGCCTGTATGCTTGCATGGTATCACTCTACTGGTCGACGTCGCAGCCGTCTTGGTGCATCAATACCCTCCCTATCACTCGCGTACTGCTTCCTGCGAAGTGCATCCTTAATTGGGTCAAACAGATTGAAATCGGAAAGTGCGAGATCCGGGATCCAGGGTGGATGAGGGAGAACAGTCCAATGGTTTAGTGAGCTGCTTCGGGTGCGTCAGCACTACCAACAGAGAACCCTAGTTTGCAGCGAGATATTTGTGATCCGTCAATCACCTCGAGTCGAGTGAGTGAGTGAATGAATGAGTGTGTCCGCGCGTTCCGACACTGCAGGAGTCGCAGTTGTGTATGGCCGACACGCGGCAAATCAGGCAGGTTTGCGGGACCTGTGTTGGTGATGACAGGCGCCTCGCCCAACTACTCGCCGTGCTTTTGTTCATTGCCAGGTCTCCGCAGACATTCTGCAAGCGCCTATGAATATCTGCAATGCTCTGGTTTTCCGCCTAAAGAAACTCAAAGACAGCTATCTGGTTGGAATGCACCTCCGAAACAGACATCTTCAAGGCTACGTATAGCGTCGCCACCTATCGGAACTTCATGAAACTACAGGGGCTGAAGTGGGAATATTCAACCATGTCCCGCAACAAATTCCGCATTTCTTTCAACCGAAATTGGCAAGAAAAAAATTTGTTGCATAACTTATTGAACGCCCCTCGCATTTAAGCGGAGCAGAATCGAATTTAGAACCGTTCTAGGGACGATACGGGCCGGAAATTGCGAAATCCACCAACATACGCAACTTTGTCAACGGGCAGATTGCTATGGCCCGGAATATCTCACAACCGGCGAAGCTGGTGGGCTAGTCGTGTGCTCTCGAGCTTCTACTGAAAGTGGTTTGAAGGACGGTGAAACCATGACTAGGCGACAAAATGTTGTACGTCCCCGCATTATCACACAAAGTGGAGGTCGGAGGCTTGCCTGCTCTGTAATGCAAGATAGACAACGATCTTGGAGGAAGGCTGCTCGAACCATGCATGACGCGGACGGAGGTCGATGGGGGTAGTATTGCTTGCGGGGACATTTATATGGGCTTCCATGGGACTTCGGGTAGTAACCTACAGCATCAGGACAACTGTGGACGACGTGAACATTACTGCAGGCCAGCTGCATCCCTTCATGTCTTTCCTGAAGGAGATGTCATCTCCCAGTAGGATAACTGTCCGCGTCACACGGCTGGAATCCTGCTACAGTGGTTTGAGGAGCGTGATAGAGAACTATTGTTGATGTATTGACCACCAGATTCGCCTGCTCATAATCCAGTGGGCCACATCAGGGACGCTATTGGGCGCCAGCTACGCGCGCACGAACCAACGGTCCGCAATTTATGGGATTTGCGTCACCTGTGCGTAGACATCTGATACCACTACCTCAGAAAACCTACCAAGGACTTGTCTAATCCAGGACCGTAGCTGTACTGCGTTCCAAAGGTGGACCAACACTATATTAAGCAGGTATTCATAATGTTTTGGCTGATCAGTTCATCGTCAGAATGTTAAATAGGAGTGTGCGAGCAGCAAATGGGGCATATCGACCGTCTACAAACGCGAAGTCGCATTACCAGCAACAGCCACAATCCCAGTTGATTAGCATTTTCACGTTCACAAATGCAGGCGCATTTGGCAGAAACTTTTGTGCCGAAAAATAGTAAAAATTACTTTCCATACAGTTCTTCCTCTTCTGTACTTCGCGTCATTTCAAACACGAAATAAAGAACGTTTAAGCGAGCCTGGCTCCATATTTCCCCATTTCTAATAATGATGCTGATTTTTCGTGGTTGCTAATGCACGGATTTTCAAGGGACCTTTTGAAATTTAACTCGATTAACTTGGATTCCTAAAATATGATCTCAGTTCCGCGTATAAGATAAATTCAGTGATGATTATTATTATCAACAAACCGAATATTGCCGCACGGCGTAGCCAAGCTGTCTGGAGCGCCTTGTCACGGTACGTGCGTCGGATGTTCGATTCCTCCCTCGGTCATGGGTGTGTCTGTTGTCCCTCGCGTAAGTTAATTTAAGTTAGATTAAGTAGTGTGTAGGCTTAGGAACCGATGACCTCAGCAGTTTGGTCCCATGAAAACTTACCACAAATCCCCCCCCCCAAAAAAAAAAATAATTAAAAAATATTTATGTGTACAGCAGGAAGTTATTAATCACCAACAATTAAGAATTATTAGGGCTGACGTTTTTCCACAACGATTTCTGAATTTATATTGACTGGTACAGTGCGTTACCAAATGTGTAAGATCCTAATATCTTACAGAAGTGTACACGGTAGCCGCAAACAAAGTGTTATCCATTATTATTACCTTCTACAGAATTTCCCAAGTTGCGGTCAGCCGGTCTCGGTACGCATAATTACATCTTTCGCCGATTTAGTAACACTGTGGAAATATTAATGAGAATTGCCTAACCGAGAAATGAATCCTTATTACGTCTAATTAAGTCCATCGCCTCAACCGCTGAGTAATTCGTTCGCGTCACTGTGCAGAAAAAGACGTTCTACTCATAAGGTCCTCACGTCACCGCCAAGCTCACAGAAGGCTATCTGCTGACGAGAACCTTACAAGTGTTTCCTCCTTTGTTCGTACTGCTCAGTTCTGCCATATCTGTCAGTCACTGCAAATTTAGTAGTAAGTCTTAAGGCGGCGAAGCACGATACAACACCAGGTGGATGAATATCACAGCGTTTTCAGTGTTGAAGCAAAAGGAGCTAACAGACTCTATAGTTTACTATAAAAGGGAAAAAAATACCGAGAGAAATGACTCTGTCATCGTTGGACATCTTTATTTCGGATCGATTAACATCGAGTTTGTTTACAGGTTCTCGTGCGACAGAACCAAAAGTGTTACACTTTGTTTAGAAGAGAAAGAAGAAATTTTTTCATACCTTATTTTATCTTTAAAAACGCTTCTGGCAGATAAAACCACCAATACTAGCGTCTTGTCTACCATTTCCGGTTCGGAAAATGAAAGGTTAGCTTCAGCAGCTGGCATTAGAAACAACTTTTAAAGAAAATTTTCAAGTCTCATGACAACTTTAAAAACTTCGCGTTAAAACTGCATTGAATAAAATGAATCTAAAATTGGACAAGATTACTGCTTCTCGTTATCACATCCTTGGTCATACATATTTAGTCTTCCGTTCGTGCATGTCTTGACGACGAGCTACTCAGATCTTTTAGTAGTTGTTCACTGATCACAACAGTATATGTTATTGAAGGACATCTTCTGACCACCATGAGCTGCAATTGAAATGTTTATTACCCAAACCGGTATTCGGGTATATAACCCATCGTCAGTGGCATCTGATATTGAGAAACAAACAACTGAATGTACATAAATTTCTACAACATGACAACTGTACATATAATAGCAGAAACGTATGCCTACTTATGTATCTCTGTGTCAATGAAATGCATGTCAGTTACACGTACTGTATGATGTTCAACTTGATGTGCATCTAGAAAGCAAACAACAATGTTGGTACGTAGAACACAGTTACGACGACATCTAGGGTAATACGATAGGATATGATGCCCATCCTATGTCATAGTACACAGGTTGTTTATGCTACTGTTGTCAAATCTTAGGCAGTGACAGTTCTTAATCACGTCTGACGTAACTGTTATTTATTGTAAACATGGAAACACTTTCTTGGAACTGAGAGTCAATACAGTCTATATAACCCATCTTTTGTTACTTCTAAGATGCGAATTATATACATCTGACATGTACTCACATATGTAAAATGCTGCATGTGGACAACTGGTATATGAGGGTAAAATATACGATATGCATAAAATCTCAAAATAAGACAGCAAATCATGTCCAATCTGACGAGATAGAGAGAGACTCGAAACTTAAGTTATTCGATGAAAACACTTGAAATTTTATGTATACATCTCACTCCAAAACACTGTTTGTTCGTTCAGTATGTTGTCCGCACTCTTAGTGATATGGGTGCATATTTTAATTTTTCGATAATAAATCTGCCTTTTTCTGATTTGTAAACTGAGACAAACAGAAACGGTTGAATTAGGTGACCTCAATGAATTAGTTCTATCTCAGAGCCATTTTACCTTCAATGGTCACATATACAAAAAAAAGGGAGGCCTAGCTACAGGGAACTGCCTTTCAGGAACAACCCGAAATATATTTTTAGATCATATCGAGAACAGTTTTTTTTAATTACCATGATATGACGATTTAATCAGTTTATATCATCTTCACCATTAAACATGAAGAGAAATGAAGTATCAATTATTTGGACAGAAAGTTAAAAGAGAAGGAGATACCCATCTTTTCAACATATTCCAGAAACCCATTACAGCTCACTGCATAATTCATAGCAGTTCTTCTCATCCACGATCCCTTAAAGAGGCATATTTCTGCTCAGCGATTGACAAGTTAATCAAATACCCTTTAAACAGGCGAATATTAATGCTGAATTACACTATGTGATCAAAAGTATCCGGACACATGACTGAAAAGTTCGTAGCACCCTCCATCGGTAATGCTGGAATTCAGTATGGTGTTGACCCACCCTAAACCTTGATGACAGGTTCCACTCTTGCAGGCGTACATTCAATCAGGTGCTGGAAGGTTTCTTGGGGAATGGCAGCCCATTCTTCACGGAGTACTGCACTGAGGAGAGGTATCGATGTCGGTCGGTGAGGCCTGGCACGAAGTCGGCGTTCCAAAACATCCCAAAGGTGTTCTATAGGATTCAGGTCAGGATTCTGTGCAGGCCAGTCCATTACTGGGATGTTATTGTCGTGTAACCACTCCGCCATAGGCCGTGCATTATGAGCAGGTGCCCGATCGTGTAGAAAGATGCAATCACCAGCCCCGAATTGCTCTTCACACTGGGAAGCAATAAGGTGCTTAAAACATCAATGTAGGCCTGTGCTGTGATAGTGCCACGCAAAATAACAAGGGATGCAATCTCCCTCCACGAAAAACACGATCACACCATAACACTACCGCCTCCGAATTTTTCTGTTGAAACTACACACGCTGGCAGATGTTCACCGGGTATTTGCCATACCCACACCTGCCATCGGATCGCCACATTGTGTACCGTGATTCGTCACTCCACAAAACTTTTTTCCACTGTTCAATCGTCCAATGTTTACGCTCCTTAAACTAAGCGAGGCGTCGCTTGGAATTCACCGGCGTGATGTGCGGCTTATGAGCAGCCCCTCGACCATGAAATCCAAGTTTTCTCACATCCCGCCTAACTGCCATATCACTTTAGCAGTGGGTCCTGATGCAGTTTGGAATTCCTGTGTGAGGGTCTGGATAGATGTCTGCCTATTACACATTATGACCCTCTCCAACAGTCGGCGGTCTCTGTCAGTCAACAGGCGAGGTCGGCCTGTACGCTTTTGTGCTGTACGTGTCCCTTCACGTTTCCACTTCACTATCACATCGGAAACAGTGGACCTACGGATATTCAGGAGTGTGGAAGTCTCGCGTACAGACGTATGACACAAGAGACACCCAATCACCTGACCACGTTGGAAGTCCGCGAGTTCCTCGGAGTGCCCCATTCTGCTCTCTCGCGATGTCTAATGACTCCTCAGGCCGCTGATATGGAGTATCTGGCAGTAGGTGGCAGTACAAAACACCTAATATGAAAAACGTATGTTTTCGGGTGTGTCCGGATACTTTTGATGACTTAGTGCACATGCACTGGAAAAGGTAGTATCTAACAATGGCTATGAGTCAAAACTTGTTACAAAATTATTCATTAAAAAAAAACAGAAGTAACGCACTAACAAAAACTGTCTATTATGTAAGACAAAAAGCAAGCAAGTAAATGAACTTAAGTTTAAAACCTAACATAGTGGGGTCACATTTCCGACAAAATCAGCCGTTTGTTTTGAAAGACAAGGATGCAACTTGGATTCGGGACAGAGATCAATGTAATATCACAGTTTATACACAATACAGCTAAGAAGCAAAAAATATAGCATTCCAGGTTCATGTAAAATAATATGTAGTGAATGTGATAAATTTTATGGTGGACAAAGGGGGAGAAACTCAAAACTAGATTTAGAGAACATATTAATGTTACTAAAGCCAATCCCTCAGCATTCAGTGCTCATTAAGGGGAATACAAGCATTCTGTTTATGACCATAAAAAAAACCATCACCATTCTCCAATAATCAGAAAAAGGCAGATTATCAGACATTCCAGAATAAACTGAAATATACCCATATGATGAACCATCCAGACAACATACTTTATAAACAGAAGGTACTTCGGAATCAGATGTATATACATAATTTCAACAAGTTTTAACCGAATAAGTTTGGTTTGGAGTCTCTCCATATCCTGCATGTAAAATTGTCTAATTTCACACGATGCGTTGGATTATTTCGCAATTTTATACCTTCTGTATATTTTACTCTTATATACCAATTGTCCAACCATGGTATTTTACACTGTCTGACCGTTATGTCAGACGTGATCAGGAATTACCACTGCCTAGGAGTCAACAGCAGTAACATATACGACAACATGTGTACTGTAAGATATGACTGATCTCATTTTTTATCACATTAACATATACATGTTTGTAATTGGATTCTAGGTACCCTCATGGTTGGTTGTTTTTTAGATGCATGTCAAGCTGAACATTATAAATAATGTGTAACTGACGTGCGTGTCATTGATATAGGGATATATTATGTTAGCAGACTTAAGTTTCTCCTGCTATATATACAGTCGCCATGTTGTGGAAATCGATGTACCTGCCGTTGTCAGTTCCTCTGTATCCGATGCCACTGACGAGGGGTTATACACCCAAATACCAGTCTGGCTAATAAATATAGAAGTGCACCTCACAGTGTTCAGAAGATGCCCTTCAATAAAAATCTAAACGTTGCGGAGCACCAAGTGTTCAAGATTTTTAATATATGTCTACAATATTTTTCCCTTATTTCAGGATGGTTAGGCCCAATTAGAATGGGATATGTGAAATCTGAGTCTGCTGCTTGGTAACGTTAACACGTTAACCGCCTCACCCAAGTGATGGATGTGTCACCGCCACGCCGGGCTACGACGTAAGCTTCCGCTGTGGCCGCCGGCGGGCACACGGCGTCTGGCCTAAAGGGTGCCACAAGCGAGGGACGGATCGTTGCGATACGGCCTGCCATCGGTCGCTTGCCTCGACCTACCCACACACGAGTTATGTATCAAGTAATTTCAGCCAGTACTGCTATCGCCTCTGTGTCGCGAAGTTCTGCTATGGAAAAATGAACTATGTTCAGCAGCAGCTGAAGTGTCGATCACCGTACCCCCACGAATATTTTGCAAAAATTAAATTTAAGAAATAGGGATTGGGATTTATTAAACTTGTTGTCAATAGCAGCACTGCGGATTACTATAACTCTTGTTTTAAATTGTATGAGGGAGATTTAGATTATATGAAATGGCAAGTGACTTCAGGTTATCTGTTTAATAAGATTTGCCCAGAACATTTAAAGCAAGATGTCCACTTAACATTAAGGGAAGTCATTCTTTTAAGAGGCTTAAAACTTTTATTATGTAACTGTTTCATAAATAGCTCAAAACCATACACAAATCCCAGTGTATCGTGACTGTTACTATGAATTTCCTATCAGGTCTACATCTACGGCACAAGCTTCAAAATTATAATCAATGCAAAATCGGAAGGTAAGTTTTTTATCACTTTTTAATACAAACTCCGGCCTCAATTTCACTTCTCAGAGCGGTTCGTGTTTCCTGAATAGCCATAAATTCTGAGGTAAGTTTCTTACCGCGCGCAAAGCGAAACGAAACATGACTACAAAACCACGCTTAATAACTAGACAAAGTCGGACACACTTTGCCACCCATTGCTCCTTACCAGTCAGGCCGCCATATTGTACGTGCGATGAAACAGACTGCTTGGGATTTCTGTGCGATCAGCGATCAGCGAGCGATCGTTGCGATTTGCCAACCCACGTGCGATATACGAAGCGATTGATCGCCCATGCCTGGCCTCGCGCTAATCAACGTGATAAATACTGTGTTGCTCCAACCCACACATTCTGATGTGCTTGAATTCCCATTGACACGCTACTTTCCTTGCTGAAAATTCTTCTTGCCGTTGAGTAACAACGAGCGCGCTCGGTCTAAGCTTAACGTTATCCTTTCAGACATGTTTACAGACAGGACAGTCTACGCAAACCGCATTCTTCCTACAACGAATGGAGATATTGCGCTCTATTGAACTGCACTGAGAGTGCCTGTTTTCTTTTGCACAGTTAGCTGTAAGTAGCGATTTCTAATATTCTAATTAGTATTGAGAGAGAAGTTTCTGATTTTTTTAAAAATAAAAATATTAAAAGAAACACCACCAAACAATCCACGTCATGAGGAGGGTGTAAAATTCTTTGAGCAGTTTATGTGATTTTTACATCTCATATTGTAAAATAAGAGTTTCTATAGAATGATTTTTTTGTGGTACTGGCGGAATTAAAGCTGTGAGGACGGGGCGTGAGTCGTGCTTGGGTAGATCAGTTACTAGAGCACTTTCCCGCGAAAGGCAAAGTTCCCGAGTTCGAGCCTCGGTCCGGCAAACAGTTTTAATCTGCCAGGAAGTTTCAAGAGTTTCTATGTTTCAATACCCCGTAAAGATGCCGCAGACAATACAAATCGTCACAGACACGGACGACCAAGTTAAAATCCTATCAGTTTCACAGCAATATATGATCATGTGACGATTTGATTAGTGTCCACTCTCTATAGAAGATACTGTTAAATCTTTATGACTTTTTTTCAATCAACCTTATTACTTATCCCATCAAAGTTTCAGTTCTGTTATATTTCGAAGGATGCAGTGTAATATGCTCCATTATGTCACGTAATATACAAATAAGCATAACGAACAGGTATTAAATACTAGCTAAAGTAACATTTTCCATTAAATTATATCGGTATGGTGAGCACCTACTGCTGTAAAATGAGTCAACGTCGACCATATACACTGATTAAGGCTACTTGCAATAGCGGTCGAAGGTTTGCTTCGTTTTACATGTCTCATGAATCCAGAAGAATTTTGTGAAAACTGGTCTGGCCACGGAAGCTTAAGCACACAAACAAGTAACTTTATTTTAAAAAAAAATGTTAGTAACTGATCGAATCAACTGGTTACTCTGATCACTACCCATAACTTGGTACGAGACCCACTTAAATGCCAAGTACGGACGCTTCTCCTACTAAAACAGATTAGGATTGGACATTAGTAGACTAGAGACAACACAAGTCCACCTAAAAAAAACGGAATAAGCTTTTCCTCATAATCATCCTTTGCACTCATTCGCACTCCAACTACACTGCTCAGCAAAACTTTGGAATACTACCGTAAAATGTAGTCTACGATACTAGAAGTCTCACTGACCTAGACACTTCATGCATGACTCAACTGGAGCCCATATGCTGGACTGTGTTTACTACTTGCATGGTCTTTGGCTGTTTCCCAGTCATGTAAACATACCGCGAGCAGTCCAGTATCAACAACAACTTCCTTCCTATTATTTCAGTACTGCAGTAACATACCATGTAGAGGCATACAACACTTTGATCGAGTCAGCATTGTGACTTTACTTTCAGCAGATCATACAGAGCGAGATGTTGCTGATCGGTTACATGTCACTTAAAGTGGTGTGTCTTAGGTGTGGAGAAAGTACAGAGAGACGGGAAATGTGAACGATAAACCTCGTAGTAGTCGTCCTCGTATGACACCACCATAGCAGGATCGTTTCCTCCAACTATCGGCTCGCAGGCGTCCAACATTAACCGCCAGAAATATTGGAAATGACTTCTCCCGGACAACAGGGATTCGTATATCAGCCAAACAATGCGAAGAAAATTGGATCATGGTGGTTTTCGTTCCAGATGACCAATGAGAAGTTTTGCACTGAACGAACCGAAAAAAAAAATTGTTCAAATGGCTATAAGCACTATGGGACTTAACATCTGAGATCATCAGTCCTCCAGACTTAGAACTACTTAAACCTAATAACATCACACACATCCATGCCCGAGGCAGGATTCGAACGTGCGACCGTAGCAGCAGCGCGGTTCCGGACTGAAGTGCTTAGAACCGCTCGGCCACAGCGGCCGGCGAACGAACCAAACCGACACAATCTAAGGACCTGGGCTCTTGCCCAACAACAATGGACCATTGCAGCATGGAGTAATGTCACCTTTTCGGAACAGACCAGAATTGGTTTGCGACTGGACAATAGACGTGATAGGGTTTGGAGAAGCCCTATATGAAACCAGAATCGCTGATACGTTCAGAAAGTTTATCCGTTTGCGGGTGGAAGTGTAACGTCATAGGCGGCAATAATGATGAGACGGCGGACACCTAATTCCGATCTATGACAATCTGACTGGTCCCCGAAGACACCCTAGCAGTGTCTCGATCTCTTCAAATATGCAGCATCAACCGAATGCATTGGATAGCACAGTCACCAGACATGAATGCAACTGAGCATGCATGGGACCCGTTGAAGGTGGCCATCGCACAGCGTTCGAACCCATCTGACAATCTTCAGGACCTCAATGAAGCTGCCATTGAGAAATAGGACCTCATACCGCACGATAAACTTGATGGCCTCATACAGAGCACCGGTCGCAGAATGGAAGAATACCGTGTGCGGGGAGGACATACTACTAAAGACCAATAAGCCCGCCTGGTTGGCCGTGCGGTCTAACGCACGGCTTTCCGGGCGGGGAGGAGCCCTTGGTCCCCGGCACAAATCCGCCTGGCGGATTTGTGTCGAGGTCCGGTGAACCGGCCAGTCTGTGGATGGTTCTTAGGCGGTTTTCCATCTGCCTCGACGAATGCGGGGTGGTTCCCCTTATTCCGCCTTAGTTACACTATGTCGGCGATTGCTGCGCAAACAAGTTCTCCACGTACGCGTACACCACCATTACTCTACCACGCAAACATAAGGGTTACACTCGTCTGGTGTGAGACGTTCCCTGGAGGGTCCACCTTTGGCCGAACCGCACAATAACCCTAGGTTCGGTGTGGGGCGGCGGAGGGGTGACGTGGACTGCGGTAGTCGTCGTGGGGTTATGGACCACAGCGGCTGCGGCGGGGCCGGAGCCTCTCCGTCGTTTCTAGGTCCCCGGTTAACATACAATACAATACAATACAATACAAGACAAATAATCATCATCATGAGATGAAGATTTTTCACTGTCTTTGTTTTCAGGGTGTACACACAGGAGAGAGCCTGCTTTGTTTTGTAATGATTTTTTTTTAACTAGCCAAAATCGTTCTGGTTTCCAGAAGGAAGAATTTGGTTCATAAGGTATTGCACAAACCTCAACGGGTGTACTATAAAAAGTCATTGAAGTAAACTCTATTATATTCGAAACGTTTGTTGAGCTGTGTACAAACAATAAAAAGTTTTAAAGAAGCTACGGTCGAGTAGTTAAAAGTTGATTTGATGGTTTTGCACCCAGAATTATAAATACACCACACTTAGTTCAGCTACTGGTATGAAAGTATCTCGCAGAGAAGTCTGTGTTTACAATATCACTAGTGTGTTTACCCCAAGGATGCCGAAGGGGTCAGAAGAAAATGTCATCAGTGCGTGGCAGCACTTTGAACCGCGAGGCCGGCCGCAGAAGGCGCAGTACGTGCAGCTGCTTCCACTGAAACGCGGCGGATACACACTTTGTTATGTAAGTGGAAACATCGTTGCCAGCATATAACTAAGTTCAGACGTTTACTGCCTGACGGCGTGAATGCTCGGCACTAAATATGGGACGTTTTCTCGAACTTTCAATGCAATGGTGAGCCCCGAGTCGGAGTTCGATAAAAAAAAAGGCAAAAATCTTGGCTCAATTACACTTAACAGTCACCAATGCAACATAGACATGCAGCCAGAACCCCCCCCCCCCCCCCTTGCACACCGTCATGAAGTGTTACTTTTTGGCTACTTCTAATTTACGTTCGATTTCCTTGCTACGTGTTCTTTGTGTGTTTAGTTAAAAAGATGAAATGTCACAGCTCTGAATGACCAATTATGCTTAGCTCGTTGATTAACATTAACGTTACGCCACCTTCATACAGTTCACTGCAAGACTGTCCCTACGTGTTGCTAATCACAGATAACGGAGATAACGATGATGGTGTCTTCAGTCCGAAGACTGGTTTAATGCAGCTCTCCAAGCTAGTCTATACAACACAACTCTGTTCGTTTAGTTAAGTATTGGATTCCCTCTACAACTCTTAACCTCACATTTCCCTCCTTTGCCAAACATTCTTTGATGCCTCAGGATGTGGCTAATCAATCGGTCACTTCTTTTGGTGAAGTTGTGCCATAAATTTCTTTCTTCTCCAGTTCCATTTGATACCTGCTCATAAGTTACTCAATCAACCCATATCCTCATCGACGTGCAAGTCGCCGAAGTGGCGTCACCTCAAAAGACCTGCACCAGGCGATTGGGTCTACCCGCTGGGAGGCCCTCGCCACACGACATTTCATTACATCTTCAGCGTTCTGCTGTTGCGCCACATTTCAAAAGCTTCTACTCTCTTTTTGTCTGGACCGCTTATCGTCCACGTTTCACTTCCACACAAATTCCGAAAATACTTCGTAAACATTCAAATTTACATCAGATGTCAACAAACTGATCTTCTTCAGAAACTCTTTCCTTGCCATTGGCGTTTTACATTTTATATCCTCTCTACTTTGGCCGTGATAAGTTTCCTATACACATCTATTTTTCCCATGGTCACACACGCGTCTACAGGTTTGCATTTCTCCTTTACCATTTTGCACTTTGTCAGTATGTCGAGAAGTTCTTTAAAACTGAAGATCGAGGCACAGAATATGTTACCGATATGTGTAGCTGTGGAATTAAAAACGATGAAATAAACTGTAAACTGAAACCGCCTTTTCTTGCTGCGCTGTATGAAATAAATCATCAGCTGCTTCTTAGAATAATACCAAGTATTTGGATACTGTGGCGCCAAAGAAATAAAATCGCACAAAAATGATGAAAGAGAACTTTGTGCTGTGAGAATATATTCTTGCTGTAATATTGTGGGCAATCTCTTACATTGTGTTTCAAATATTTGAATGATTTTATCTTTAATATCCCTCCGTACTATGATTTTCTAACTACCCGGAAAAGATTTATAAAGCAAAGATAATATCGAATAAAATACACAAAACAGTTTATTTTCACACATTCTTTACAACACCGGCAAGATATATACACGGTCCAGTCGCACTAACGAGACCACCGCCAATGTTAGACGTCAACGTGCAACAACCACTAACAGACGGCAGGTTGCAGCACTAGCAATGGAGGGTATATAAAGTGTGTGGAGGAGGAGGAGGAGGAGGAGGAGGAGGAGGGGAGGAGGAGGGTGAAAGCATTTCCGAAACAGCTCAGTCTGTAAACTGTTCGCGTGCCGCCGTGGTTAAAGTATACCGTGCATGGAAATATTGCCGCAATCCAAAACTCGTTCCGAGGCAACTGTTGTGCACCACGGACCACAGATGACAGGGGTGAACGACGGCTGTGGAGATATGTACGGGCATACAGACGTGCAACTGTTCGCCCAGATGAACCAAGGGACTACCAACAGTGTCTTCTTAATGACCGCTCAGCCAACGTTGCTGCGCATGGGCCTCCGCAGCAGGCGTCTGGTTCATGCACCCATGGTGCCGGCTGCTCACCGGCGACGAAGGCAACAACATGCACGCCAATAACGCAACTGGCCGTCCACTGATTGGCGACTGGTGACCTTTTTAGATGAATCACGTTTTACGCTACATCAGATAGATGGCCGTTGGGGTGTACGGCGTGAAACGTCTGAAAGCAAACACGTTGCAACAATCGTCGGAAGCATTATGGTCTGGGGAATGTTTTCGTGGCGTTCGCTGGGTTATCTCGTCATTTTGGAAGACACAATGGATCAACACGAGTATGCATCTACCTTTGGGGACCATGTCCACCCCTATATGCAGATTTTCCTCTGCGTGATGGCACCCACCAGCAGGACAGTGCAACGTGTCACAGCTCGCAGTGTACTTGCGTGGTTTTCAGAGCACTAGGACGAGTTTATCGTACTCCCCTGGCCACCAAACTCACCGGATTTAAACCCAATCGGGAATCTGTGGGAAACCTAGCGCAGCTGGTCACGGCACTAGAGTCGACATGGTTCCACACCCCTGTTCGTAACTTCCAGAACCTCGTCGACTCTCTTTCTGCACGTCACGCAGAGGCCCGCGCTGTAAAATATGGATATCTACGCTTTTGACAGGTGGTTACAATGTGACTGGACAGTGTACAGTTGCGTGTTAATTTTGGCATCCTTTATATCAGTCAACTGCCCAACCAATCGGTTCCAAACCGTTGCTTATGCTGACATGCTTGTTCTCACCTACACGCCGTCTTACTCATGTACAATGCCTCCGTTGACAGAAGGCACGTGTTGCCCGCGAACTGTTATCGATCGCCCACAGGGTTTCGCAAAGCGCAAGAGCACCCACATGAACGTTACGAACAAAATTCTATAAACGACGAAATCCATTATCATCCCAAGTGTCGGTTTCTGGAACTACGACGACTGCTTTACACACTACTAGGAAATAATAGAGCTAATGCTGCAGACTGGACTTCTTCACGCCACTCGTATTTTAAGACTAAAGTTAATGCTGCTCACCTTTAACAAATAGCTATCCTTTTATTTTTTTTATAGTCTTCTGCCATCGGTTTCACAATAAGCCTTGTATAAATTTCACTGAGTGGAGTAATGTGACTGTCTTGCATTTTCGTTAGAATGTACAAATTACAATAATTAATTTGTCATGAACTTAACTGATGTTGTACATGGGAGGGAAAAAATGAAGTTACAAGTGCCTTACTAATTATTTATTCCCCGATTTGTATAGAGCGGTTCAAGAATGCACGTAATTACAATCAGAACTGTGGAATATTGGCACAATGAATCGTCAGACTGTAGTTTTGTAAATGAAGACGTTTGCTGTGTATACTTCTGATAAAAATTTGTCTCCGTTCTGGTCACGTGTCAGCTTTGAAATTCCACGACATTTCGAAGTGTGTCATACTAATCGCTTTCTGGCGAAGTCTGAAATGATAATGGATATGACGCCAGTCGAAATCTTGCAGTATTTCACTGGTGCTGCCGAGCTGGAAATTCTTGAGCTTTCACCAACGAAAAGTTCTGCGTTTCGAGCATAGGGCACAAATACCATATGATTTTGCTGAATCTTGATTTTGTTGCACACTCTTTCCGTACTTGACATAGTATTTTACGTTTTAGACTGAATTAATGCATTAATGTATTTCAGTAAAACTGAAAATTGTCAAAGAAGAAAAAGACCATATATAATACGTGGAGATCGAACAGTCTTTTCCTGTTACACTACGAGGCTCCTAACATAAGATGCAAAATGTTTCATATCTTTTGTAATATCTGCAATACTAATATAAACAATGGATCGAACGACAAATGCATCATTTTTTCCCATTACCCGTGGCTTAGAACCATCATAGTAGCAAAATTCAAATTTGTAGTACTGTTAAGTTTGCTCAACTCTGCATTAAGATATTCTGACAACCACCCTGCTTTCTGGTACAGTTCTGGATCATTGAGCGGCCATTAATTTATAAACTGTGGCCTGTCTGCATGTGTATCTCTAACTTCCTTGCGCACGATACTCCAAGACTGGAAAGAGAAGCAGGCGTGCAGACGCTGAAGCAGGCTGTACTTGTAATGTGAAACGTTCCGCGCTGCCGAGTGCTTCTGCACGCCGCGACGGCGAAGTGCTTCAGCACAAGCACTGCTTTCTTTAAGTTCATTTGGACTCTCAACAGGACCCTGTTCGCGAACCAAATTAACGTCCTTACGCTTTTTTTTTTACTTTTTATTTCCAAAGCGTTGCTTATGTCAGCTTGTATTTTCCCTAATCGATATGCCATACTCAGAATTCCTGAAAGCTTAAGATTTTGACGTTATCTGTCGGTTAGGCTGACAGTGACAGATTACTGGTAGGACAAATTGCTCCATATGGCGAGGCACCTAACCTGAGATAACGCCGCTCGGTATCTGTAACGCCCAACGCTGGTTACACCCTCTCAAACGTTTACATAGCAAAGAAGCGATAACAGTGCTTCAGCGGCAAAACTTCCTCTCCAAGGAACGCCTGTGACTGTTATAGGGAGCTTGTGAGTTAATCCCTTGGCCAAGAGATAGCCGACCGTCTAATCTCAGTTGATCTTGGGGTGGATTTTCATATGCTGCAGCTCTTTCGGACGTGACATGTGAGGTGACGCTGCGATGATCCAGATTGTTGGAGCTATCAGGCAAACGGGTTAAGTATCACAGAGTTATGAGCAACATAAACATTAGTAGAGAAATCGGCTAATACGTATGCTTCACAATGCTTAACAGTAGTCCAATTTGCATACATTATCATGATGATGATCATCTTCAACAACCACATGAACTCCTCACTTGTCAGTAATAGGCGCCTACAGGTTTCGCCACACATTAGTATTCTCTGTCACACACAACAACGTTGCTCCCGCACTTTTTTTTTTCCTAATTCCATCTACCTCGTTTCGATTACGTCGTCGTTTAGATCTTTTACTATGTTTTTGAATGTAATAAACAACTTCCTTGGGCCATCAACCATTGACATGAACCATCGTCTGGCTACATGTCACGCCCACCTCATGTTTATTTTAAACACAATCCCCACTCGAGTCTACGCCCTGATGCATTTCTTTGTTTTCCTGTCACTCCTAATAATTCCCAAAATGCAGCTCACCACTGCGCGCTTATAACCCTCAGTTTTCAAGCAGTTTTCGAATTTAAATGCCGTGCCTCATGGTCATATGCAGAAACTAGTATTACGTCACACGATGTCTACAAAATGTCTCGTCTTTCCGCAATCTCACCAACCCTGCTTATGATTAAAAAGACTCCCCATATTACAAAATTTTATTCATTATATGTATACAGTATAGTAGAAAGAATATATGTATAAATCTGAAGACGATTTGGTAGTATATATTGTACGTAGTTCAGTACACCAAAGGCAGCAACAACGGCTTTACTCAGGTTGGGCATGTCGCACTGAGCTTTGATGACAGATCCGGGTACGTCATTCCATGCTGCTATATCTCTATCCCAGAGTTCATCAGTCATAATGACTGGCGAGTGGTCTCGTGTCAGTCTCTCAGCAACCCATGACCAGATGTTTTCAATGGGTGAAAGATCCGGAAAACGTGTTGGTTAGGGCAATATTCGAACACCTTCTGTATCGAGGCATATCACGACAGCAGGGGCAACATGCAGTCTTTTGTTATCTTGCCAGCAGTGATAGTGTTTTACACCCAATGGCATCCCATACTATCACACTAGGTGCTGCGGCCGTATGACGACGACGAATACAATCTGGCAATGTTCATTCACCTGGCGATGCGGTACGCGGAAATAGTAGGACTCGTCTGAAAAGACGACGTGGTGCCACCCATGTGTCCACTAATGTTGTTCGTACCATGTCAACGTACTACTCTGCTGCCACGTTAAGGGAAACGGTAACAATGGTCGCCGAGCCGACAGTCGCGCTCCAGATGTTGATGCACTGTCGGTGTGGACATTGGTTTTCTGCACACAAGTGATGTACCTGGCTCAAGGCAAGTGACGTGGCTGCAGGATCATTTTAGAAAAGGTTATGGCAGAATTCGATTTCAATAGCCGTCCAACATGCATCTACAATATCGACAGGAGTAGACTTCCTCTCACTAACAGATCACCTGGAATAGTAGCAGGGAAAGGGAAAAAGGGAATCGTCAGCATTACAAATGCTGAACGTGGCGAAAAATGTGTCGTAGCATGTTGTGACGCCACTGGCACTTACATATCCCGCTAGTAATATTCAGAGGAGTGCAACGAAAGCCTGGACTGCAAAATAATCTACCTAATGCGTCAATTTATGCATGAGTGAGAGTGGCTATGTACATGAAGACATATTCATGAAATTCCTTGAACACTTCGAGAAATATTGTGTTCAAGGAAAAGTTTCGTTGATTGTGGATGGTCACACTTCCTATGCGTCTATATCAGCCAATTAATTTTGTTTGAACCGCGGGACTGAATTGGTCAGCTTACCTCTCCACTGTACCCATGTCCTTCAGCTGCTTGACCGCTGCGATTTTTTATGGCTCTGAAGAGTTACTACTATGAGGACTCTACCACGTGGATGCATCGGAACCCTGGGCCTGCTATCACTTAATTCCAGTCTGGACTGCTCTCGACAGAGGCTTGTAAATCCATGGCATCAGCTCGACTAGTGGTCAACGGTTTTTCAACTCAATGATGGAGGAATTCAACGACAATGAGATAGGAGACCTAAGACCTGAAAGTAATGAAGACGACAGTAAATGTCGATTTTGTAATATTCCCCAATCCCTTCCAAAATGGGGGATTGATTTCGGTGTCCAAACTGCAAAACATGGTACAACAAGCATTGTGTTGAGGCAAAAGAAAAAACTGACATTTGTTATATCTTTTATGCTCATAATTATGTGTAACTTATTTGAAGGTAATTATCTAAATATGAAGTAAAACTACGATCGTACACGATATTTTCAGTTTATTATTATTCATATTGCCCCCACAATGTATTAAAATTGCCCTACATTTTTTTCACTTCACAAAATTTTTGAGGTAAATCGTTTAGCTAAATTGTGAGTCAAATTATAGATATTTTTATTTTCATAAAAATTCTAGAGCTTCCTTAAACATGTATGTGCAACACTATGTATTAATACTTGCAAATACCTCCGTTCATTTCAAGAAAAACGTTGAAATGTCTCAAATTATCCAAATTAACCCTCTTTAGCTGATAAAAAGTATCCGGACACCCCAATACAATGCAGAACTGAGCATTAGACGTCGAGAGCAGTGGACCAAGGAGATGGGGAGTACTGTGTTGTCAGTAGATGATGATGGATGTGGGGCGCTCAACATCATGGTCATCAGAACAAGTCAGCACGCCATTCTCAGGTGGGGGAGGGGTGGGGGCGACGGCTGTTCCCCACATGCCGAGCAGTTTGTAATACATTTGTGTGTGTCTTCCGTCCCCAGCACTTTGGAGACGAGGCCAGACAGTTCACAAAATTTCAGAACCCCTGTAACCCTAGTGTCAGTGTCGGCGACGATCGTGGGCAACTCTCCAATCAAACTGAGGGCTGCCCAAATGTTAGTACGTAAGACACACCTTGCTCAAATATGCTGATGCTGAAGTGGCACACCGTGAACTTCACGGAGTGGTAGATCCACCTACTGGGGGAGGAAACAGTGTGTTAAAGGGCAATGTCCTATGTACAGTCTGGTGAGCAGCACTTGCTTCCAACGGTGAGGTTGGCATGCAGTCCGTTACGCCTGTGTGGTTGATTAGAGTGGCCACAGTTTGTTTCCAGCCGCTTCCAACCAGTCAGTTTCCCGTTGATGCACAATCCATCAATCAGATAACGAGATGACAGCGTGCAAGAGAATGGCACATCAAACTACAACACCATCCCGATACTTTTCTTTGGCTGCTTTGTCGATTATATAGTTTCCTCATATCCCGAAATGTCCAGGTACCCTATTGCTATGGTGTTGAAGCCGCTGTAAGGAATCGTGGATGAGCTGTATCGATTGGTCTACCATATACATTTGGTGGACCGCAAGTAGCACCCTGAGTCAGGTCAGTCGAGAAACCTTGTACTGTGATGTCTGTGAAGCCACTCCAGTTCCATCATAATGCCATATAACTCCGCATCATAATTTGTGAACGGTTCCGTAACGTGCATTTTGAAAACCCTACCAGGGAAAACAGGCAAGGGCATTCTCTTGCTGGGATCTGTCCATATAAACAACAATAAAACTGCGGTGCGCACTTAAAATCTTCAGAACAAGTTTTCTTGTACTGCGGCAAGCTTTAAGTCACTTTGGGCCTTTGACGATGTCAAGACGGCAGTTTGTTCCACCAATGGCTGTGTAATCAGTAGCACGTAATCCGGACGTCTTTGTGGCATGGGGTCGATACCTGAACAGCAGCGGGAAGTTGGGGTGAGCTTCAACACTAAATGCCAACGATTGAGGCAACTTTGAGATTTTCGGACCATATCGCGCCAGAAGGAGGCGCCGCCGAATCCGAGTGGTGGTTCACCAGCCTCTGCAAACAGACTCTGAACTGGGCTGGTCCCAAAGGCTTCAGTCAATATCCAAATGGTCTCACAGTGGACACCACCTAACATCTTAAGGTAAGAAATACGGGCTAATCTACAAACCACGCTGCTGTAATCTAACCGTGATCTGACACATGCCCCATAAAACTACAGGAAATTAGACCTGAAGCTCTTTGTTCGGAGATATTTCAGGTGCGACAGCCAAGTTCATTTCGAGTCAAACAGAAGACTGGAAAAGCGCACATTGTCCATAAAATATTGTCCCCATCGTGAGCTCTGGTTGTTTAAAACTTTGACGAGTATGGTTAAAACTGACACACAGTCATCTGTGGTGAGAACCTAAAACCAGTTTTATTGGCCCAAGCTTCCAATTTCCTAATGGGCAGGTGTAGCTGCGTCGTTATTGTTGCAGAGCGGAGGAAGGATAGAAGACTGCGAAGTCATCCATAAACAGAGAGCATTTAACAGGGCTCCCGACTGCGGAGGAGATCCCATTGATAGCGACTGCAAACAGTGTGACACTGAGTACACTTACTTGGAGACCCCCCCCCCCCCCCTTTCTACAAAATATAGCAAACAAACGACACAAACGCTACATGAAAAAAACCGGTCCACCAGGAAGACTGCATAAGAAGTGGCAGACGTCCACGTAGGCCTCAATCATGGAGAAGGATCTCCAAGTGGTGTCCTGCACTTTTCCGAAATGAGAAAAAGACACCAATCAAATGGTTTCGTAGTAAGATGGAATCCTGTATCGCCGTTTCCAACAGAATTAACTTGTCAAGGTGAGAACGGTAGCTCCTGAAAACTCACTCGTAGTTGCAAAGGTGACTTCGGGATTCGAGAACCCAGACGAGGCAGCAGTTGACCATGCGCTCTGGAGTCTAACCCATTCAATTGGTAAGGACTACACCGTGGTAATCGTTAAGCGAAAGCGCATGTGGACGAGGAGCTAGTGACATCAAAGCGTGGAATTACACGTTTCACTACACTGCGGAGCGTGAAATAAAGAATCTGGCACGTTAGATTGTTGCCTCGTGGAGAGGACCATGGCCAATGAAATGCAACATCGTTTTACGTTACAAGCAGAATATACGAGCCACCATATTTTATGGTGTTAAACATCGTATTTGGTGGGTTTTCTGTGGTTCAAATGGCTCTAAGCACTATGGGACTTAACATCTGAGGTCATCAGTCCCCTAGAACTAAGAACTAACTAACCTAATGACATCACACACTTCCATGCCCGAGGCAGGATTCGAACCTACGACCGTAGCAGCAGCGCGGTTCCAGACTGAAGCGCCTAAACGGCTCGGCCACAGCGGTCGGCTGAGTTTTCTTTCTCATAGAGTACGTAATATGTTTTCAAAGCGCACAGAAATTGAGGAACTCTCGGAAATGCGCCGTTTTAGCTACGATTTGTGTTGATGTTTTTAGTGTTATAACTTGTGTGCTACGAAAGTATACCGATTCTATGCTACAATACAATGATGATAACCCTCCAGGTTAGCCGAGCGCGCTAACGCGCTGCTTCCTGGACTCGGGTAGGCGCGCCGGCCCCGGATCGAATCCGCCCGGCGGATTAACGACGAGGGCCGGTGTTCCGGCCAGCCTGGCTGTGGTTTTTAGGCGGTTTTCCACACACCCCTACATGTATACTTGGCTGGTCCCCACGTCCCGCCTCAGTTCCACTGCTTGCAGACATCTGAACACTTTCGCACTGTTCCATGGATTACACTCGTTGCAGACAGTTGAGGTACACTAATTCCTTCCCGGGGGGTACGGGAAAGCGGCAGGACGGACATCCGGCCACCCCTTCAACTAACATTGTCACATCCGATTAACCATGCCGACCCTACGTATACGCGTGGAAAACGGCACGAAAGAAAGAAAGAATACAATGAAGATCTATCAAAGGCGCGTCTTTCCCGCACAATTTGCATCTTAAATATTAAGTAATGAGTGTAACCGTAGGCTTCCGCGGCCGTTGTCAATGTCAATAAAATTCTTCTGGGTTAGAGACCGCATTGTCATCCAATCACAACACTCTTCCATAGTATATATGTACCCACACTTGTGCGCATTCAGCAGTTAGCAACACACCCTGAGGAAGGCGTCCTGCAACAGACGCCGAAACGTTGGAATTTTATAAATGACAATGCGGTCTCTAACCCAGAAGAATTTTATTGACATTAAGTAATGAGATTTGCAATTACAGCCTTAAGACACTGTACGCCATGTACGCAGGTGCAACAGGTATGTCGAAATTGTAGCCAGTTCATAGTATCATAGGCTCTGAGTTCTGTAGAGCAAAGTAGTAGGTTCGCGTCTGCCTTCCAAATATTTTTTTTATCTTTTCTAAGATATTCTCGGTCTTTCTTATTCATTTAATAAGAGTATTATCTCAAAAGCCGCTGGTTATTATTATAAATTATGTATTTGCTGCAATTCTTGTTGCGAAGGCCAACGATTTGAATGTTTCCTCAGTGAACAGAAATCTTATCGTGACTACCAGTCTGTGTCTGAAAGTGAATACATAATACACACTGAAAGTTTTTACTCCTACGGAACTTCTATATATGGATTAACTGACTGGCTCATGTTTGTATCTTACCGACAAATATCTTTTTCAGTGATGATGAGCAGCTCTTCTTCCATTCGAGTGAAATTAGGAAACGAATCTCGATCTTGAAATCTATATGATGAAGTACGTTATTTCAGAATGTTAGTAGTAAATGCAACATGGAGAATATGGGTATCATGCACGCGCCAATTGACATTAGACACTATACCATAACTATATTCAATTTAAATTTACATTACGTAGTGTTCCTCTACCAGCAATTTGCTGTTCAAGCCATCGAGGAGTCAAGAATCTTCACAATTTTCACCGCTCTTCTTAAACAATACCGAACAGAGTTACTGCAGCTGTTTTACGCATGTCCATTTTCATAAAGAAACTTTGTGTATTGCGAGCCAAATAAAGCCGACAATGTCCACTAGACAGTGCTGAGAGCACAAATCACGCTAACCAGCTCGTCCGGTGTGCCGCTGGTGTGAGTTCTGATGCGCTCGCGTCCACATCGACGTTAGCCGTGTCGTCCCGTATGAGGACGGATTTACGCTTGGGACGATCCTCGCCTAGTTTCCGTAAAGGAATTAATATTGCCTCCTTTCAAATCGAGGAATACTGTCCTTCCAAACCAGATCTGATTGAAACAAGAGAGGAACTTGCCTTTGGCTCGAGGGCACAGACGATGGAGCACTGCATAATGAATCTGATCCAGTCCTGATGCAGTGTCTTTGGCAGCGGACAGACACGATTACAGACTCCTCATGGAGGATAAAGGACTGTAGATCTCAAACGACATGAAGCACTGCCTCCTCATCTTCACAGTACTACGGAACACCTGAAACGCAGTCGCGGTAAAAAAATGTTCAGCCAAAACCTGAGCCATGTCTTTAGGCGCGTCCACCAAGACCCCATTTCTCAACAGGCCATAAGGGAAGGTGTACTGCCGTTGCCTGAAATCCGCCTTATTGAGTCCCAAACTGGCTAAGTGGAAGTGGACCGATTAATGGGAGTCGCGTAGTCCTTCCAGGAGTTCCTCTCCCTTTCTTCTATCACTCGCCTCGCTTGTGCTCATGCAGACCTGAATATTTCCTGTAGTTGAATGGTGTTTTAATCTCCACAAAGCTCAGCGTCTATCTCTGATTGCCAAGCGAAATACGTCACTTCACCAAGGGACAGGCCGTCTTCTGAGATGGTTGCTAGACTGGAACTGTAATCTGCGGCAGCTCGCTCTATCAGACAGGTGATATGGTCCACCGTCCCCAGGTACAATGTTGTTGTTTGAAGATGGCCTGCTGAATGTATCATAAGCAATTTGCCCTTCTTTGTAGTCTCTTGCAAACCACCGGGCGAATCAGCAGATTAATCTACAGTGGAAAGAAGTCACTGGAATGCAAGTCTTTGGCCACTTCTCACTGAAATGAGTCTGCAAAAGCTGGGGAGCAAAAACAAAGTTCAGTAGCTGAAGATGACTGTAATTGTAGAAAAGTGTTCATCTGATAATAATTAAAAAGGGAGATATTCGCTGAATGAACGAGACCTCTGGAGCAAGTGGTAACCGAGACCTACAGCACATTCTGTGACTGAAGTCGTCCCCCTCCCCCCCCTCCCCGAAAGACTGGGTGGGGGAATGCGCCGAGGAGTTCAATCAGTGCACCTATATCTATGCAACGGATCGTGAAATGGAAGATATGAACCAACACTGATTTTAAATAGTGTGAGAACTTCAACTGAAACTAGTTGTATGGCCGTGGTAAGAGGGACAGGAGAGTAGTGGCGTCCATCGTAACCCCTTAATCAAGGTGTGTCAGTCACTTTAAAATTAGTTTCTTGTAAGCAAATACAGAACACGCTCTTCTGGGTCAGGAGTTGTCATTATGCGAAACACGATTAGTGTCCATTTAATTTCCACTGGAACAGGGAAGTCTCTGTGAGAGCCAGTGACTAGCAATGGTTGACCTTGTCCTTCTCCCGCGGTGGTCGTGACTTACCCGAATGGTCAGGGAAAACATGAGAGGTTACCCAGCTCTGCGGTTCCCCCATGTGTTTATCAGTGTCATCAACCATAAAATCACCATCAGGAAGGGAGAGTGTTCGCCGATCGAATGGTTTTTCTGCCACTTTCTTCGATTTCGAAAGACTTTTTGTATGATGTTCTTCCTTACTTATGGAAGGAGTTGCTTGCATGGGTAGAGGTGATGGCTTAGTGGGTTTCAGTTGGTGTGCAATGGTATGTGGCTGAGGTTCCAAGTCTGTTAACGGTTTCTGAATGATATAGATTTGGGTACAAGTGTATCTTTTCGCCTCAGTGGTACACTGACAAATGCATGCACTAGCACTTGAATCTGTGGCGGCGTTTCTGTAGAGATATCACACATGGCGCCTAGTTTCTTAAGCGTCGATGCAACAGAAGTAGCAAACACTTGAGGTAGTATAGCCTTGAAAGCTCTTTTAGCTTCATCATAGGGTATCTGTCTCTTAACTTTCAACTCCAAAATTTTCCTTTCTTCATTATACACCCGACACATCTTGTTCCATACTGCATGATCCCTGGAGCAGTTTATACATTTTGGAGAAAGTATACAAGAGTCACCTGATTCGCGACCTGAGCCTCCACAATTTCAACTTCTATCCCTCCCGTTACATGCTATAGTGATATGATCCCACACTTCAAGCATTAAGTCATCTTGCGAACAAACTGTCAAACCTTAAGCCTGGGAGAATATATTCAGGCAATTCCAGGGTGTTGGACGTTAGAATAAATGTTGAAGTTCTGCACTTCTGTGACACTCATATTTTTCCATTCTTCATATAACTCCTCAAGGTCCATCTCCGTTATATCGGAGCAAGTCCTCACGCCTTTACAGTAGTTATGGGTGTTAAGCAACTCAGCCTCAACAGGGTAGTTACCTAAGCATAAGGCCTTGCATCCCAGAAGCTTAAATACTTGGATGAACATGGCAGTTTCAACTAGAAGTGTTCCATTTCGAAATGAGTTGACGGCAGAAAATGTTGGCGGCCAGTACCCTCCCCACCCCGCCCTCCCTCACAGATCGGGAAACATGCGGTCGCCATATTCGTGCTCAACCACTACTGGCGGAGCTCCTTGGGAAAAAGACAGCCCGCCCTTCCCAAGTTGCGGACACACTTCGTTGGGGCCCCTCCGCTGAGGCCTGTCCGGCTTGGGTGACCCTGCCAGTAACTACGATACCGCCGGCATAGCTTTCAGCGTCATTGAGGCACAAAAACGCTCCCGCCCGGCACTAAAGCCGCCTACAACAAAGCGGTGTTCCCGGAGAGGATTATGAGTAGAGTAGCAGAAACAGTAGAATGGGTTAGTCTGGAGAGATCAGTGACTTGGGACGTGAACTGGACTTATTCATTTCAACAACCATTCGCCTCAACAGCACCAAGGCTTCAGGTGGGGAAGCCAAGGCCCCCATTCTACGAAACACATCACTTTCCAACCTGCTCTTAACGATGGTCCCAGAGAAACAGGAAATTTTTTTTGTTCCGTCGCGTACATCTAAGGTACCCATTTTAAGAAATGAGACATTTCTTCGAACCTCTCATTATTATGAATTAAAGGTGCCACAGAAAGTGTGAACAATATGGAGTATTGAGAATAAAACAAAAGTAGTCTGAAAAGAATTTGAGGCATTTTAAGAGCACAGAAAACAAGAGTCCTCAACTAAAAAATGGTTCATATGGCTTTGAGCACTATGGGACTTAACAGCTATGGTCATCAGTCCCCTAGAACTTAGAACTACTTAAACCTAACTAACCTAAGGACATCACACAACACCCAGCCATCACGAGGCAGAGAAAATCCCTGACCCCGCCGGGAATCGAACCCGGGAACCCGGGCGTGGGAAGCGAGAACGCTACCGCACGACCACGAGATGCGGGCAGTCCTCAACTGCTGCAGCACGTAAAATCAGAGTTGACGCTATCTATCAGATTCCCTAGAATGATAACCATTATGAACCAAACATTTCTTAATGTTCTTATTGTTATTCAGTTTTCACCAAAAATCTGCCTATAACATATGTATTCTACTCAACTGAACGAAAAGGCATCACTGTGCCATTGTTCAAAAACAGCACGAGCATCCGTATTACATTTAAGTAACTCTTGCAATTTCTTTTATACTACAAGAATTTATTTATTTTCAATTTTTGGCAACACGCGAATTTCATAAACGACGGAGTCATTAAAATCGCCTTGTCGGCCGCAATGTCTTCAAGAGTGAGGAACGGACCAGTCTTGAAAACACAGTCTCTTCTCACGGTAAAAACCGAGTCGTCCCGTTTCAACTTCAGAAATATAGAAGACCAATATCATCATCATTAAGAGAAAAAGCAATAACTGAGTTGATGTTTTTAACTGCAGCGCCATGATGATAACATCACAACGGATACATAATGGAGCACAAAGAACATACAGATAGAGGAAAGAAGGTAGACTAGGGTTTAACGTCCAGTTGGCGACGAGGTCTTAGATACTGAGCAGAATCTCCGATTGGGGGAAGGGCGTGTTCTTTTGATAGGACTTAAGATATAAGGGGGCGATCAAAGAGTATCCGTTCGCAGACCGTACGTCTAGAATCGGTATGCCAATCAGGTAAAATCTCAGTGAGCACTAAGGCAATCATTGCATCGGCGCAACATGTTGAAGGTACTCTTTTGGAAAAACACCGTGTCCTGCTGCGCGAAGAAGTCCGTAACAGCCTGCTGCACATCCTCGTTCGACAGGAATCGTCGACCCATCAAGGCCTTTTTAAGGGACCGAAGTCGTAACATGCTCATGCGGAAAGATCACATTTATAGGACGGGTGCTCGAGTGTCCCGCACTTGACTTGGCGTGACTTTTGCGTAACGACATCTGCGATGCGGGGACGTTTGTTGTCACGAAGCAGCAGCATCCCTTGTCGCTGCTTTCCCGGACGTTTCGCCTTCATTGCACGCGCACCATTTCCAACGTTGGTTTTCGACAGACACACTGCCCCATAGTCTTCGTTTTCCGATGAATGTCTACTGGTGTTTCTCCTTCGGCAGCCAGGCAAGGATGACAACACGTTGGTCCTGTTTGGACGCATATTTTAATAACGTCGTCGTAGTTCACATTTCCGCAGTTGGTGTGACATTCGTGTCTTTGTGATGTGCGTGCGCTAAGTCCGATGCATATACTGCACTACCGCTTAGGAGTCGTGTGGCGCCGCAGAAACGCCCACGAACAAACGTTTTGATCGTCCCATTATGTTTTGGTTGACGTAAAACGCTGATCTAGATGAGTGGAGGTGAATTCAACCACTGTCCTTCCAACTGCAAACCAAGTGTTTCACTAAGGCGCCGCCTAGCTTTGTCAGAGGAAGAATGCAAGGTAAGTAGGATAGGAATTCGTATCTTATCGACTCCCTGATTATAGTGACGGCGCTCTGGCTCAACAAGTAAAATATACGTTTTTGTCTTTACGGATAACTTCTGCCAATCTCCAGCAGTCTTTATGCAAAACTAAAAACCTAGACCAGGATGGTGAGACAGCTATTTACAGCCCTCTTCCCACCCCCACCCCCACCCCCCACCCCCATTCCAATCAACAAACGAAGTAACTTTCGACGTCTTACACGCGGTGTTTTCTAACTTGGTGACACGAAAACTAGTAGTGATGTACGTGGGATTCGCATTACTGAGGAAATCCACCTCTGAATGGTCGACTGGAACTACAGAACGCCCAATAAGTGCGTCGCCGTCAGCGATTGGTGGGCTGTCAAATAGAAATAAATGCACTAAAGAGTTTTAATGGGTACTATTAATAGTACGTCTCATGAACATGGAAGAGAAATGGGCGGATAAAAAGAAGTCCAACAATGACTCATAAAATGTGATGTTCTACAGGGTTACTTAGATGACAAGTATGTCAGTGACATGAAGTTGGAGAAATTTTTATTTTCGAAAATTGATTGCAAAACTCTGGAGAAATGTCTGCTTCAATGGTGTATCATCTTAGGTCTGCAACCTTAGCACATAGTGTGGAACGAAAGGATACAGACAAACTTAAAGGGATTGCAGCAGGTGTCTTTAAGGATAAACTGCGGATAAGATCCCTGTTCGAAGGCATCATTCTACGACGCTACAGAGTGTCAAAGTTATAGAGACAACGTCTGCAGCTAGACACCCGTTTTGGCAGCAAACACACAATAGTGTAAAAACATGTCCGAAAGAACGGACACCACACATACATACACACATTAGTGTGGTCGTCACTATGCCCAACATTCACTTTGGCATGTGCGTATCTCGGATTTTCCGAATGGTGCGTGCTCCAAACACTTTCTTCCACCAAAGAGAACGTGCAGATTTCAAACTCAGAGTAAAAATGTCGACAATATTAAGTTTTCTTTGATCATCATAGTGCTTTGGAAGCCACTGTCTGAATTCCCTCGCCTTTCTCCGACCTGATAGTCAACTGACCTTCCGATCTGTAGTCTGAGACACCCACGCAGTTCCGAATTCCACAAATATCTTTCCTTTAACACATTTATAGCGTTATGCTAAACGAGTCAACGTCAGACCACCTACACAGAAACGAGTGCGCTGTCAACGTCCTCCAGCAGTTCGAAGCAACAAACTATTCATTCATGTCGGAACAGATAGACATGTACAAACTAACTGCAGATCCTCATAACTTCATAAAGTACGGACAACTGCGTGTCAGAAATGAGAGTTAAGTGATATGATGTTTCATTTATCTGTAAAGCCATTACATGTGGCATAAATGTCGATATTTCCGCAGTTATTCCTTTATGGTCTTCACAGTTCTCACAGTTCATAAAATACGCGTTTAGAATATCTCTCTTCTTTGGTCCTTAAGACTCCGATAATGCCACGTAACCTTGCGATAAAAACAATTACAGCAAGGTTAAAAAATCTTCCTGGCTAAATATTTAAGATGCTTCTAGAACCGCTGAAAGAATGCTGCAGAACCTTCCCACGCAATATCGTTTCACATCTAAGCTGCCATGTCCCCAGCCTTCCTCTGTTTTGGTCGTAGTAAATTCCAAGAAGGAAACAAAGCGTTCGGTAGTTATTGTATTTTCTGTATAATGCATTGCGTGACAAAAAAATGATACACTCAGAAGGCATGGTTAAATGTCATTTTAACTTCGTACACCTGTACACCACAGGCAGGTATGGAAATGTTTATAGTTACAATTCTCAGCGACAGGTGGAACAGGTACCAGAGTACGTTAGTGTTGTTTGTGTTTAGTGCTGTTACCGGGCCTGGTAGGGTATACAATGGGCGTGAACAGCGCCAAATATTGAGAGATCATGGAAGGACACGGAGAGGCATACTCGCGTGAGACAGCGTTATCAGCACCTGACAGCGTCTGAAAGAGGCCTCGTTGTGGATCTGAATTCGTCCTGCTGGTCGAGTCGTGCACTATCCAGATTTGTGGCGCATTCGGACGTGACAGTGGCCCGATGTTGGACTGTAGGCACTCTCGTCAAGTTTCCGTCCGACCACCACTACCTGTCACCTGAGAAGGAGTAATGGGCTCTCTAAAACATTCCGTGTTATCCCGCACTACTAGTCGAAAATGGAATTACCTTCCCATGCTAAAGGTGCCTTTAATACAGGCTGCGTTTGGAGTGGTGCCGTGACCAGGAAGCATGGCCTGTTGACGAATAGCGTTGCACTGTGTTCGACCGTTCAGCAACGAATCACGGTTCTGCACTACCCTGGGTTATCATCGCCAGCGAGTATAGCAGTGACTGGAGAGTCACAGTGGTGATTGGCGTCGCAGTGTGGGGAGCCATCAGGTATGAGTTTAGGTCGCGGTTGGTAGTGATAGAGGGAACTCTGACGGCACAACGGTACGTCAACGGATATCCTGGGTCCTCCTGTGTTACCTCTTAAACGACAGTACCGTGGTGCCATGTTTTAGGAGGACAATGCTCATTCACGCATGGCACGGGACACTACAAGCCGTCTATATGAGATTTATCATACGTTATTTACAAAGATATGAAGTAAATTTCGATGCATCCAGCTTTAATTACTACTGTAAATGTAACTGCCACACATGGCCCCGAAAAAGCAACGCAAATTATAACTGGAGGCGCATATAAGAAGAAAACTTGACAAAAGAAACACTCTATAAATACTGACACAGATAAATTTATCGCGGAAGAAAACGTAAATGACGTACCTTTTGGAGGAAAGAGTTCATCCATTTTGTGAAAGTCTTTTTCTGGATGGCAAGACGCTCCTCCTGCAGGGCGCGAATGCGGCCCTGCTCGAATTTGATAACGTCCTCCCGCTGCGTCATAGCGTTTCGTGGCGGGTCGTAGTCGTGCACATACTGGGCTGTAACAAAAGATACAGTTCCTCAGTTCATAGAATACATTAACATGGCCGATAAACATCACTTTCATGGCAAAAACCGAAGTTGCTGCACCTAGAAGAGTGTTACAATCGTTACCAAACAGGGATCACTGGAACCCAACATAAAACTCTTATAAATATTATTCAGCTCATTAACATCAACACAGAGCAGACTGTATATGTTTTGTTCCAATACAGGATGGTACGTTAACATCTCGATACCCAACATATGATCGGAGAGGCAGGATGTCAGTAGAGTCATTAACGCCTCATATAGCAAATTAAGACTCTTGGACTTAAAAAACAACACAGACTACGTATCGAATTTCGTCATTAACTGTGGAGCAAATGTAAAGCACCGAAGGTACGATGAAAAGTTGAGAATTTTTTTAAAAAAAAAGACGAGGTTATTTGTTTGAACAGTAGGGTCTTAGTTCATAGCACCTATTCTTTGTTCATCAATCACGGTTCGTCCACGAACACAAAACGCCAGTATAACAGCACTAAATTCGGGAACAGTTCTACATTTAGAGCAGAGTACATAATATGACATATATTACGTAATTTGATTTTCACTTTTCACGTCCAATTTATGTTTTCAAAAATAACACATTTTCAGTGGGGGAGAGGGAGAGAGAGAGAGAGAGAGAGAGAGAGAGAGAGAGAGAGAGAGAGAGAGAGAGAAACACCCAGTTCCCTGTTTTCTCTCGTTCTGAATTAGATCCATACCAAAATGTCCGGCCATATTTACACGACAAAGTACATATACTTTTACTCTCAGACCAACGAGGTATCTTAGTCTGATGTACTGCTATCCTGGTAAAGGCAAACCTCTGTCTTTTTGATCTCCACCTGTTGCGTTTTTCATAATTTCTCCTCGTCACATGGAGAGCATGTACCTGCTAGATCGCAAAGTTCTCCGAAACTACTGCTTTGAGGCCCGTGGCTGAAGTCTGAAGCACCATGATCGTTTGAGACGGAGCAGAAGCTTGGGACAGGAATTCGGTCAGGCTCTTCAAAGGCACCATACCGCTCGTTGCCTTAATAACGGCTTCCATGCAAAACCTAAATCTGGTGGTTTAAACTTCCATCTTACAAAATGCCAGTGGGGACAGATACTCTCCACAACAACTAAATACTACGGTCTTTCGGTTTGCATCTTCCAATTTAAGTACCAAACGATATGCGCATTAATATATGTGAGTGTGATGAGAGTGTGGCCCGATCTGCATCAGGGACCTACCAGGCTTACAGGAAATATGATTTATAACGCAAAGAGAATACCATATCAATATAAATGATGAAAGCTGCTAAGCTGCATTGAAAACAAACCTCATTCCAGCGGAAGAATGAACATTGGCACGTAATTATAAGTTTTAATCATTTATAACCATATATCGTATCATTGCATGGAGAGCTGAATCAAATCAGTCTCAGGGCTGAAGACCATAACAACAACAACAACAACAACAACAACAACAACAACCACCATATATAATCTAAATCATCTGTTTCCTGATGTGTCCCATCCATCTACCAATAGGTATTTGTCGTCCCCGTTGCCGCCGCCGTAGTTTCATTGAGGGTAAGGACATGCGACACTGCAGATGGTAATCCATTCGTTCAATTGATGATAATCTCGGCGGGCCCCTTAGCCAAGAAAAGAGGATATGCTTCGGTACCGGGTTCTTTCCGTTCCATAGTGATCCATAAAATCAAACACGCCTACGCTGCAAAGAATCCGATCGTAGTGATCCACGTACTTCATATACACGTTTGGACACTTCGTAATATGTCGGAGGAAAGCAATGGCCAACTACATTCAGCAGGACCTTATCCAAGATAGTGACGCGGGTATTTTACACAACGCTAATTGATGATTAAGGGACTGACTTTCAACTCCGTTCTTTCCAGGTGTTCAACTTTGACCACAAATCGAATGGCTTTAAGCTATATATAATTTCTGATAATCGTTTGTTTTCATAATCTGTTGTAGTAACCGCGTTTTTAACTCATTATATGAACTTCACAACGTATTATAGATTTCTTAGTACACAGTTACTATGGTCTCTTGTTGGTCGTAACCGAGGCATTCTGACCGATGGGATGTGACCACCATCCAGCATAAGCACTTACCACCACCACCACCACCACCACCATTATTATTATTTACACACTCATTGATTTTTGCCAATTGTGTTCATTTGTTTCTAAATAGCTCTATTTCATTACATAATTTTGTTTATGTAAGACCAACTGTATTTTATTTATCAACTGTCGAATCTCGTGTGACATTTGATTTCGTTTCATCATCTTGTTATCTCCGACATATCCTGCACTTTATATCGAAATCTTTCATTCTAAAGTTTCTCCGTTTATGTGTCTAGAATTTGTGATACAATTCGAAGTTTATACTTGAAATCTTCGAATTATTGAATCCGAATCTGTCTTAATGCGATCCATCCTTCATAGTTTTGTGTCTTGTTTTGTTGTAAATATTACTCTCTTGCTGTCAGAACGGTTTTAATAGATAATTCAATTCTTTTGGGTCTTTTCCAAGTCCATTTTATTTTCCGCTTTTGTTTGAATTTATTCATACTGAATATTTCGTTCTTATAAGATGAACAGACCAGCGTGTTTCCCACACAATTTTAGTAATAAAAACTTCTTGCAGCAAGGAAAACGTTCCATAGTCCATGAGCGTTGGTTATATCTAAGACACACCACCTGACTACCTTCAGTTCATTACTTTAATACTTGCGCTGCAGTCATGGACTGTGCGGCTTGTCCCAGTGGAGGTTCGAGTCCTCCCACGGGCATGGGTGTATGTGTTTGTCCTTAGGATAATTTGGGTTAAGTAGTGTGTAAGCTTAGGGACTGATGACCTTAGCAGTTAAGTCCCATAAGATTTCACACACATTTGAACATTTTTGAACTTTAATACTTCTCCAACCCTCACTGTGCCACCAACAGTCGCCAGAGGTCGCCCGGTAACATAGGCAGATCGCTTGTTTACAGTGCGTCTGATCTCCGACAGTTTTTGGCAGGATCAAGGTTAGAATCCATTCTAACCTCCTTGAGAGAGGGATAGGCGCCGCGACGCCTTTATGCTTAGAGACGAGTGCCGTACTGCGGCTTTTGCTAGTAAAAGGACGCCGAATCCATGTGAATGAGCTATATCTTTCTAGAAAAGAATGCGGCGAATACTGCACACTCTTTCCTGAGTTATTGGAATGACTATAAAAGTTTTACGAATATATGATATGAGAGGACAAACGTTCTATTACATATTCGAGATGATTCGTGGTGACTTTAGAAAGTAAGACGACAAACACTCTGCACAACTTCAAATAAATTTAGCAAAACACACACTTTCAATTTTATATATATATATATATATATATATATATATATATATATATATATGGTGTTACCAAAAAGGTACGGCCAAACTTTCAGGAAACATTCCTCACACACAAAGAAAGAAAATATGTTGTTATGTGGACATGTGTCCGGAAACGCTTACTTTCGATGTTAGAGCTCATTAAATGTCCTCCGTTAGCGAGGATACATGCATCCACCCTCCGTCGCATGGAATCCCTGATGTGCTGATGCAGCCCTGGAGAATGCGGTATTGTATCACAGCCGTCCATAATACGACCACGAAGAGTCTCGACATTTGGTACCGGGGTTGCGTAGACAAGAGCTTTCAAATGCCCTCATAAATGAAAGTGAAAAGGGTTGAGGTAAGGAGAGCGTGGAGGCCATGGAATTAGTCCGCCTCTACCAATCCATCGGTCACCGAATCTGTTGTTGTGAAGCGTACGAACACTTCGACTGATGTTAGTACTGTAGAGCAATGAGTCGCATGTCAACACAAGCACCGAAGTCAGCATTACCTTCCTTCAATTGGGCCAACTGGCGGTGAATCGAGTAAGTACAGTACATAGTGACGAAACTGAAATGTGCTCTAACATGGAAATCAAGCGTTTCCGGACACATGTCCACATGACTTCTTTTCTTTATTTGTGTGTGAGGAGTGTTTCCTGAAAGTTTGGCCGTACCTTTTTGTAACACCCTATATATATGGAAAAGACCAGTAAAAGGAAATAAAAATTATTCGTAAACAGTTTATGCACACCTACAGAAACCCGAAAAAGATCCACTTCATTAACTAAGAATCAAAACTAATATACGCCATTTTTCTTAGTCGCACACAAAATTCAAATGGTTCAAATGGCTCTGTGCACTATGGGATTTAACATCTATGGCCATCAGTCCCCTAGAACTTAGAACTACTTAAACCTAACTAACCTAAGGACAACACGCAACACCCAGCCATCACGAGGCAAAGAAAATTCCTGACCCCGCCGGGAATCGAACCCGGGAACCCGGGCGCGGAAGCGAGAACGCTACCGCACGACCACGAGATGCGGGCGCACACAAAATTTTTTTGAGGTCATAATCTAGGCGTAAAATTTATGATACAGATTTTGCCTGTGTTGGCAGATGACATGCCATCCTCAGGATGCCATAAACTCCTCCTTTCTTGTACTATAAAAATTTCTCACGTAGCCCAGTTCGACCGAAGATAAAAAAAACTGATATGAATTGCAACGACCGTCTTCCGAAGTCTGTTCTTCCGGACGTTGATATAGGCCGCATACGTACTAACTTAATGGTTTGAAAAGATCTCCCAGCTTCGGCCGATGTCGGTCGTCAGCGGAATACCTCAATGACGGTGACCGCAAGACTTCAAGATGCTCGCACGAGACAATAGTAACACAACCCACGTCGTGACTAATTAAAATTAGTGCTAAATAAGTGTTCGAACATTGTCATAAAACTTTCATCATAATGTAGGTTAAACATTACTGAATTGATTTTGCTGGCATAATTTATGTCACTGCATCATCATCCCCCCCCCCTTTCTGCCACCAGCCCCAAATCAATCGATCAGTTCATTTTAATGAATCTAATTCAAATTGTATAGATTCCTTGTAGCAGGATAAGCCATGAAACCATCTACACCGTTCGCCAGTGATGCTATCTGAGAGGATCTTTGGCATTAGTGTTCAGAAATCATAGGTTGAAACATATGTGACAACGAAAGCTGGAGCCGCGCTCTGTCAGCTTAACGATTAAGGTGTCTGTTCGTGAACAGCAGGAAATTCGTGTTCGAGTCCTGGTCTGGCATATGCATTACATGTAGTCTTCAGCATTTGTGATCGATCTTCGCTGATATAACTCCTTATAAATGCATCTTAATCTATTTCATTCCCATCACACAGACATTTCCTTTCAATGATTATAGTTCAATCCCATGTATGATAAGCAAAGTGTCCAAAGAGACTGACGTAAAATATGACCAGTGCTTAACCTCGGAACATCGAAGCCTACAGCAGTACAAGACCTGTTCCCATACAGAACATGTACAGGCCGATGTTTTCGTTTATTTATGGTGATGCAGTTCCAGTTTGTCAGTTTCCTTCGGTACAAAGTAAAGCGGACCGTTTGGAAAGTTGTGGATATTTACTGTCGACGCTAGCTGCAATGAACGTCCCAGAACATATGGAAAATGTACCAGAGAGTGCGCAGTCCCAAAGGGCGCGCAGCTTGTTTTCCTGACAGTTGACTAAACTCGTCAGCTCGCCAATGACGTAGTTATGTTCAGACTGGTATCAGAAACACCTCGTAGAAGTTGTTTGAAGAAATCCTATGTTTCCGAAGTGAAACAGGTAAGAATCTCTTTTTCAGCTTTCTTGATGTAGCTCTGGTAATGTGTTGCAGAAGTTATACACAGAATATACGAACAATAGCCTCTAATTCTTGATTGCATTTTGAAAGGCTGGCTTGGAAACTATCACACTGCATCCACATGTTTTGCAAATGTGACGCGTGCTGCCATGTGTTGACTTTGGTTGGATTCATTGTTTCTGTATGAAAGAGTGCGCATATAACGTCCCCAAACAGTATGTGCTTTCTACTTAGGATTGGTTGATTTGGGGGAAGGGACCGAACAGAGAGGTCATCGGTCCCATCGGATTAGGGGAAGGATGGGGAAGGAAGTCGGCGCAACCATCACGGCATTTTCAAATGGTTCAAATGGCTCTGAGCACTATGGGACTGAACTTCTGAGGTCATTAGTCCCCTAGAACTTAGAGCTAGTTAAACCTAACTAACCTAAGGACATCACACACATCCATGCCCGAGGTAGGACTCGAACCTGCGACCGCAGCGGTCTCACGGTTCCAGACTGCACCGCCCAGAACCGCACGGCCACTTCGGCCGACACAGCATTTTCCTGAAGCGACTTGAGTAAATCACGAAAAACCTAAATCAGGGTGACCGGACGCGCGTATGAACCGTTGTCCTTCCGAATGCGAGTCCAGTGTGCTAACCACTGCGCCATCTCGCTCGGTATCTCTTTAGGGCACAGCTGCAAATTTGCGTGGTTAAGTTCGAAGGATAAGTATCGTTTCTGAATGACTTCAAATTAAATACGGAAATCAGACAGGAGGCTCATCTAAACTGAAGAGCTGCTCAATGAGGACGACAAAGAATTGTAAAGGAACACAACAATGATTGCCGCTGCTCTTGGTACGAAGGAGACTGCTGTAAGGATAAGACTGAAAGGTGTGAGTAGAGAACATAAGATTCTGACGTTTCTAGAGGACTGGATCCAGTGCACTGACTATGGGAGATGGTTCTACGAACAGTGTTCTTCATTTGAGGGTGATAGTGCGTTTTGTGACATTTGCTAAATCATGTCTTGCGTACTCTTAGGCGCAGGCGAACGAAAGAGTGCCCATTTCCCTTTTTTTGTATTTTTTATAAGTTCAATTATAGTATTACCTCTCTGCTGCTGTAGTTTTCTGAACATGTAGATTTTGTGTTAATAAATATAAACCTAAAATGATTTTGTTTGGAAAAGTATTCGCTTTCACTGTTACGCGCCAACCCCTGAAGAAGATAAACTAGTTATACATCACTATCATTCGTCTAAAATTAATTTGCTCCATAGCACGCAAAAAAAAACAAGATTTTTCCAGTGTTTCAGTTCCTTATAAATGGCGCGTACTAACAACTAAACAATGATTAGATTGTGGCCACAACCGCTACAGTAATGACGGGCGGTGGCTGCAGGGGGGAGGAAGAGGGGGGGGGTCGATGGTCGCGTCTGTACTCAGCGATTACGCAAGAAGGCCGAACAAACATCAATGAGCTTTACAAATGTCGACAGAACGCTAGTGCCGTAGTAACACACACAGGTTGACCTTCCTTATCTCTTCCTGATCCATTCAAACAGAAACACGTATAAACTAGAACCTTCCAGCTGATTATTTGTGTATCTACCGGTCAAGAAAGATGTCGATGGGCTAGATAAAAAAGATAGAACTTTGTATCTACCGTAGGTAGGGGCCGATTCTTCTCGCTTCAACAGTTGAGCATGTATTCCCTATGAATTCCGTTTCCATACACTTCACAGTGAGACGACTTAAGCGATAACAACATAAATTATCATCTGACTCATTCGATCATCAGAAGGAGGCTATGGCGTTAAATAAAAGACTGTTTTACTCCTTATAGTGCTGCGTAACTCTTCAGTCCGTAGTAGCGTATTTAAACACCATTTCTCTCCTCTTTGTATACACAGCAGGATACCTTTTTCGATCAACCTAACAAATTTACGGTCACTGGGTACGAAGAAGCAGCTCGGATTGGACAAGAAAGAGCAGGTAACCAAACATGGTCTTGCTGAAGAAACGATCACAGTATTTGCCGTAAGCGCCTTAAGAAAACCGCAAGAGTAAGTCAGAATGCTAGACGGTGTCTCCAATGCCATGAGTGTGCCACCATATTTCTCTGTACTTTCCTCGAAGCGTTTGAAGTATAAATACAAGTCTAGAATCGCTGTACTAGTTGCGTGGGAATCCCAGTTTGATAAAAAAAAAGACTGTCTCCATGCTATGAATACATAAAGTTAATACATGACTGGGGCAACAATTTTTCCATTGAACACTACATTGAGTCATTGAATTTCGTTGTCATTTATCGAGGCCATACCTTATTTTTTAAGGTAAGAGTACGAGTTCACGTCACCCAAAATGACGCTTAGTGGCGAGAAGGGGTCAAAATTCTGCCAGCGGAATTACGTAACAAAAAATCGAAAAGTAATGAAACTGCTGAGTTTCTATTGAAATACGAGTATCGATTACAATGATCGTATTGGCGCACTTAACGTATTCAAGAGCTGTTTATAATATGAGAAAAACAATCGAAAATTGATATATCAGCTCCCTATAAAAAGACTTACTATCAGAAAGGTAAGTATGTGGAATCCAATCAAGGTTACTTCATCAAAGATAAATTTCGCGAAAAGATCTCGCCGCAACAGAAAATGCCTTTGTTTTAATCATTGCCACCCCAGTTCGCGTATCATATCCATAACACTCTTCCCTATTTCGCGATAATGCAAAACGAGCTGCCCTTCCTCGAATTTATCTATGTCCTCCCTAAATCCTATCTGGTAAGAATCGTATACTGCGCAGCAATACTCCTGAAAAGGAAGGACAAGCGTAGTGACGGCAGTCTCTTTAGTAGACATATTACATCATCTAAGTGATTTGCCAATAAAATGCAGTCTTTGGTTCGCCTTCCCCGCAAGATCTTTGTGATCGTTTCATTTTGTTATTTGTAACTGTATATCCTAGGTATTTAGCTTAACTGACAGCCTTTAAATTTGTGTGATTTATCGTGTAACCAAAATTTAACGGATTCCTTTTAGTACTCATGTGGATGAACTCACATTTTCCTTACTCTGAGTCAAGTATCACTTCCCGCATCCAAAGGATGTCGTACCTAAGTCATTTTGCGATTTGATGAGTTAACTAGATGGTGGGTGACAGCATCAAGACTGCACAGATTGTCTGGGAGACAAACTGTGCAGCCCTCTTAGATTGTTTCCAGATGTAGATTAGGAACAGCAGAGGGTTCAAAAATGGCTCTGAGCACTATGGGACTAAACTGCTGTGGTCATCAGTCCCCTAGAACTTAGAACTACTTAAACCTAACTAACCTAAGGACATCACACACATCCATGCCCGAGGCAGGATTCGAACCTGCGACCGTAGCAGTCGCACGGTTCCGGACTGCGCGCCTAGAACCGCGAGACCACCGCGGCCGGCAACAGCAGAGGGCCTGTCACACTTCCTTGGAGAACGTCAGATATCACTTCCGTTTTACTCAATTACTTTCTGTCGATTACTGCGAACTGTGACCTTTCTGACAGGAAATCACGAATCCAGTTCACAACTGAGACGATAGTCCATAGGCACGTAATTTGATTAGAAGTCGGTTGTGAGGAACGGTGTCAAAAGCATTTTGTGAAATACAGAAATTTTGAATCACCCTTATATCCCCGGTCGACATCACTCATTACTTTATACGAAAAGGAGCTAGTTGAGTTTGAGAAGAACGGTATTTTCTGAATATGTGCTGAATGGTACACCAAATGACAATTTTCTAACTAAGAAATCCTTGTTACATAATAGTTACTGCCACAAAAAGGTATCATCTTAAAGAATAGCTACGAGTAGCTCTTATAAACTGTCCCATCTTCATACACATCGTTTCTGTTGACAATATTTTTTATGCATGTGTGATTATTCATCGTTAGTATTATTTTTTACTTTATATACAGACCTTACTCTATACGACAGTTCAGTGACGCTTCTTTGGTCACACAACGTATCAGTAAATTAGGGTATATTTTAAGAGTTTATAGATTCAACTACGTCAATGCAGCAGAAGTATAACTTAAGTTTTTACAGTTTCTGCGTCGTCACTCTCAAGTCACTGCATTGTACATAGCAGAAGATATGAGAACTGGGCAAAATATCATAAACATAACGTTATAGGCATCTTATTTCTAGTGTTTATTTTCTAATCCATCTATATTGGTTTGCACTGGTAAATACCAATTCTTCTGAGTGGTCAGTACTCCTATGGATATTTTGCTAATAGAGTTCTATTCCGTTCATCCTTCCAAACCTTCATCAGATTTATGTGCAGCATTACGCCTATCAGTAACAAAAGCTGAATTAAATATGAGGAATTCCTTTGGTTTTGCTTATACATAAGCTCTCGCAAAGATAATGCACAACAGTCACAAGAAACTCAGTAGTTTGGAATTAACAAAAATTGACTGTGCTTGCATTGTACCAGTAACAATCACTCATTATTTCACTGGAAACAGGACAGTGCGGCGACAGCTGCAAGCAGAACAAACCTACCTTGAAAGCTTTCAGTCTACAGGAACAGCATTCCAATGTATTGCAAAACTAGCTCGTTGCCATGTATGCGTACGGTTCGCTTTGAAGATACCGCGAAGTTTCCTACCGATACGTACGTATGGGGTCAAAGTTACCTTAAACAAATTTTCGCTCTTGAAATCTGTGGTGATAGAACTTTCTTCTGTCAACATTTCAGCTGTCTTATTCAACTACTCAGAAGTCAATAGTGCTAGTCATGAGATCACATCCCTGAGTCTTAGGATACGAATTCGTTGATCATTGACACTGGATATTTTCTCAATCCAAAAATAACATGTTTTATTTGTCAGTCACTATTTTCTATAGAACCAGATATTCTGGACCTCACATCCTTACTTTCGTATAACTGTTAAGGCAGTTTTTCACTACCTAGACTAGCCGATGCTTTTGCAGTCATAAGACATTTCGATTTAATTGGCACAGAGTCACGTGTCATTTCACGGACTAGAAGCACACCATTAAACGGAAATGGCAGAAATATGTTTTTATGGTTGAAAAATTGGACGTTACTTAAATTACTGTCAGTATGTAAAGATAACAGGGTAAAAGGAGAGTAGAGCCACAGCACCAACATTTAAGAGCACTAAGAAACAAGCTATGGAAAATCACTGACAGAATGGGAATCCCCAATCATCTCACAGAAGTACTGAAAAACCTGTGTAATGCAGAGGCCAAGACAAATTCTTTCAGAATCCAGTAACATGACGTCAAAGAGCAGCTTTGTCTTATGTTCAGTTTTATTTAATTTATGAACTGATGCTGTCATTCTAGACTGGAAAACATCTACAGTTTGGATTTGACAATGACATAAATAGCCACAGCTCTGTCTTGACACAATTGTTTCCCGACAATCACGTAACAGTTCCAGATTCTCAAAACATACAATTCCGCAGCGAGCTCTGTTTGGACTGAATAAAGTAATGAAACAGTAAAAAAATTGAAATACGTTGCACAAAACGGAATCCGTGGCGATTTGTGAACCTTTTCAAGTCCGCTGCAAGTTGAATATTAATTACGAATCCTTAAACCGGTCAGCCCACTTACTTTCCTTGATTGCACACTCTCACCTTTTGAATAATTTGCTACTGGAAAGAAAATTGAAAAATATACAATACGTGGTACAATAAGGAGAACGCTAAGAAATCAAATAAAGAGGGAAATAATGCTGAAGTTTTACAAGACTATGGCGGTAGCTGCACTTATATATTGGGATGAAGCGTCGGTCTTCATTAGGAACGACAGAAGTGAAGTCCAAGCCTGAAATGAGATTTCTTCAATCGATTGTGGGGATGACAAATACAGATAGGAAATGAAATGAAGGCATGCGGCGCGCACACGTAGCTTAAGCCCTAAAATCTTAGAACAGCGTCTAAACTGGAGGTCTCATAAGAACGTATGAGCAATGTACGTTTGCCAAAATCGATCTACAGGTACAGTCCAGTCGATGGACTAAAGAGAAGATGGGCATGTTCGCAACAAGTCGATTGACATGATGCTTGAAGAACAACATGAAGATCTGAAGGTGACGGGTTCAACCAAAATGCTTTTATTTCAATTAATATATAATGACTACACCAGAAATCTGGTCTTCTGCGGGACATCTTCACACAGTACACGGTGTGATGAATGATGATGAAAGACCTGTGCTGTCCGCTGCGCCCAGCTCGCTGTACATTATGCACAAGGGTGGTGACCTATATACAATACGACAGGACAGAGTAGGAAATGAAGTAATGCATTTCTTGTCCTTGCTGCTCTGGTACTGAATTATATTAACCGGATGATAACTTTGAAAATCAAACTGGTTTTGGTTTTCGCTGTCCGGGAACATGAAACATATTTCACATCGATAGCATTTTAATCAGCATCACAATGTGTTTTGAGTATTCTAAAGTGTTGAGCAGAAAATGAAATTAGGCAGTCGACGCACAGTTGAAGCACCCAATTTCTCCCTGCTCCAGTCTCAGAAAACACCGTTCACAAGAGTGTTTCTGGTACACAAGAGTTTTGCTCTAGATGAGACTTAAGTAAGCATTATCACTAACTACACAATATACGCTCCTCAATGATTAGTTTAATTCTGTTGTGTCTGCCTACTGCGTGAAACAATTTGAACTGTTTGGACGCATAAAATGAAATGAATACGTAGAAAATTAAAGAAAGACATTTCTGGCGTGTTCATTAAAGAGGGAAAGAATTTTTTGACCTTTCCTCCTGGAACTTAGCGTTAAAAGCTGAAGAACAAATAATCATCCTGAGAACGTTTACTCTGATTATGTACTACAAGTCATCGCTCCGGTTCTTACTAAGTTAGCAGAAGCATGCACACTATCCTTAAATTCTTCCCGCATTCGTCTAATCACAAAACTCAGACACACGTGCAATCAAGTGATCAAACGAGATGTCTGCGGGGCGTCATTAAAAAGGAAGTTTCAATTAATACTCGTCAAGTATTATCTATTTCTGATACTGGCTTACGAAACGAAAGGTATTCTGTTTCAATCCAATACTCGTTTATTACTCCTCATACGTATACCTGGGAAGGATAGGAAACTCAGTAAACAGTCGTTTTGCCTTCGCAAAGAGCGAAACCAATATTTCTTTGAAATAAGTGCTACTCGAGATACGACTGCTCTGAATTTTTACTGTATTTTCATTGGATAGTAAGTAATACCGACAATATTAGTCCTCCGGGCAATGTCCTTAAAAATGGTTAACAGTTAAATGGAAGAATTATATCCATTAATGAGAACTTGTCACATAAATATAGTTCAAAATCAGATATCTTTCTCAGTTCATCACACGTCGAATGCAGAAATATATTTCATGGAGGAAGAAAGTTTCAGGTTCTCGTTGTCGTAGACGGCAAGTATAACGAAGGGAAAGCGCCGAGCCTCGGTAAACGGCTGTACAATGAGTTTAAAGCACATTGCAACCTTAACCAAATCCGGGATTATATTGCTTAACTGTGTATCTGCTGCTCTACACTTCTGATCGCCAGCTAAGTTCTCGTTCACAGCATTCCAGAGCTTCACGAACAGGTTTATTATAATTTCCAGCGTATAGGCAGTTCGGTTTCAAGGCCCCGTGGCCTTCGGAACTGAAAGTGACACTTAACGCTTTGCAGGCTCACATTAACAGCTGTGATTGTTTTCATATCTGTGACTCACGCGTATAACTACTTGATAATTTAGCTTCAGTCAAAAATATCATCGAAAAAAGAATTTTAACGTGAAATGTATTCAGATACAATCGCTATGTAGGGGCCCACTCTGGAAACTTCATGTGGCGAAAGAAACCTCAAAATATGTTTTCTTTATACAACTATGAAACAATGTATTTAAACAAACGAAATACGGTTTGGCAAATGAAGAAACTAAGTATGTTGCAAAGCTTTCTGGACTTTAAAGCCGTAGCGCAAAGGACTGCTCTGCCTTGCCACAAGAAAAAGAGTGACTCTTTTACAGAAGTATGACTATCTGAAATGTAAATCCTGTTATGCCAGTTTCTGCAGACCGGAACGTCTACGGCTGTTTCTCCCGTTAGGGGCTTGACCGACTAACGCACCACCAAGGAAAGTGCGCGCTTCCCGCACACTTCTAACGAAACTGGGAATCACACGTAATCATCCATCATGTCTCTCTTTCACGTATCTTCCGTAGACTAATCTTGTGTGAAATTCTCTTTATATGGAAGCTTTACAGCCAACCTTTTATCTGTTCATAATGCTTCAACAAGCAGGCTGCCATTTTTCCACTTCCGGAAAATGTTCTTTTGATAGTTTATGAATGTTCCAGTTTACATCTTTTACAGTAAAATAAACGCATTGCTGTTTAATTGAGTACTAACTTATAAAATTAATGTCACGTACAATGTGAGTTTCAGGTTCGTATGAGATGGATGCAGATGATCAAATACAAACGAAAAAAATAGCATGAAATCGAATAAACCGTTCGGCAGCACTGAGAGTGGTTTCAGGCAGATAACGATCAAGGCTGAAGTTATCTTTTGAGCTGGATTTAAGTTCGCCCCCTTCCAGAATTCTTCACCTGACGCTGAGCCAAAACTTTTTTCATGTAGCTCAAGTAGCTTAAGAGATTAAATATTCTTTACGTTGTGCTCCACAGCTTTGATACGAGATCTTTTACATATACCACCAAAAAGATGATATAGAACTTTATTCTTCTGAAACAAATTCCGAGTGGTTCACCATCCTTTGGAAGATCTTAAAGTCTGAAATGTTATATATCGTATACAGATGATTGAAAAATAATCCATTAACTACATTTACAATACATTTTGCAATAATGGACATATGATACATACCATTTTAAAATTGTAAGTCTGCCAGAAGATGACGAAATAGTCAAGAACAGCTGCAGAAAAAAGCTGTGTAGAAGTTTTTTGTGATACAAATAAAAATAGTTTAAGAGATTTTAATTGCAACACTAGCTTTTTGCAACACTAGGCACAGTACGAGTCGCTAGCATGAAAATAGCACATCTAGTTAGAAGTGTACGGGAACTGGTGATACAGAACATTAAAACAATGAAAACGAAAACAACGTTGACAGTTATCAACATATATCAGTTTACACATATCCATCAACGAAACCCACACATACTTAAGTATTGCTCTTAACTTCTACCTCTGGCAATTAGCACCAAGTGACAACCTTAACAAAGAAGGAAATTTTGTTTAAAAGAATTAAAAAACATGTAAATTCGGCGAACGCAATACTGTTAAGAGGGAATTACACATATGTAAGGTGCAGACTTCAAGGGCCAGAAATTACGACACAGGCCTGTGCCAAAGATGTTTCAAATGAATCCACTCTCACATTTCTTACGTGGTTGTTAAGTGAAGTTCTCTGAACTGCCCAACACACTTTTAGAGTGCCTCACGTTGGAAAAAGTCTATCTCAAGTGACAGCAAGCTACATCGATGACACAAACTTTAAGAATTGTCGAGCGTTACGGGATTGTTGGACTCGATGACGCTAGCGAAAGCCATTCCCACCAAGGAATTGTTCATGTGACCTATCAAGCAGCTCCCAGAATTAATTTTGACTCTTCAGCGGTGTGCGAGCGGATATGAAGATTTCAAAGCAGCCAACTGACGATCATATACATTTACACTGAACAAGATCTCGAAAATACAATAACGAAAAGCCACACCCCCCCCCCCCCCGCCCGACCAGACACACACACACACACACACACACACACACACACACACGGTAAAAACGTTTCTAATCGTGGCTGAGAAATGTTGACTACAGAGGTACGAGAAACTAACACAATGATACAGAAACATTAAGATCAATCGTGACTTAGGTCCTAACATTGTATGGTCACAAAACATTCTAAGTCACCAAAGAACAAAACTAATGAGACCAGAAGATTCCCAATGGGTTTTAGTGGATAATAACGATATTTTACGTCGTAATGTAGCTGGTAGTGAAGCAAGAGTGTACAAACAAGACCTTGAAAGGAAAACGTCCGTGATCGAATGTACCACAAACAACGCCAAGGAAAATTACAAGTCAAGTTTATGCTGCGGAACCTAATTTAATATGACACCACGAATTCATTATAAATTATACATTCTACGCAACAATTAACATCACAATTTCAAAGCTTAAGAAAAGTGAAAAATACGAATCCTTTTCTTTTTGTCAATGAGCTATATATCGTGCGAAGTATCCGCAGGTATATTCTAATGGAAAGTAAGAAACTAAAGTCTTTTTGATGCTGATGTCGTTATAGGACGCGCACTAGTTGACAAGAGATGCGTGAGGAATGCCGGCCGTAGCCTGTTAAGGAACTGTGGCGATAAACTTAAGTAATTAAGGGAAAGCACGGAAATCTGAATCGAGATGGCCTGACGGGCTTTTGAACTCCAATTTCCCTGAAGACGAGTCACGTATCACCCACAGTTCCACTTCGTTCAGTAGTGGTATTCAAAAATGAAGCAAGCAGCTCTTTCTGTATGATGAATTCCCGAACTTGGTTTCTGAATTACCGCAACCACCTTTAAAACTGACGCGTTTATGTAGTTGGAAGTTTTCAGCTGGAATCATCCTTCATTGACTAAAGATCTGGGAAAATTAACGTGGTCATTATCTCTGCAACAGTCTTTCTCCAGGGCCACTACGTTACTTATGCCCTTGTTCCTGGTATGAAATCCACATTTAATTCCTAAGAGTAATGGACATGGGGACAGTGGACAGACTGAGTAGCGGACGTCCCATTTATTGCCGAAACCCTGCGGTCATCAGCTTCGTCTCGATCCGGTGAATTTGGATGCAAAAGGCCATCTATGTAACCAGTTTGTCTCCGCCGCCAGGATCGGGACGACGTTCCAGAAATGTTCCAGAAGGTCTACGACCGAAGTGCTTCGGGCCACGCAGGCTCGTGGAACGTTAACGAAGTTCTGTGAGGGAGCAGAGAGCGCTGCGTGGGAAGGCAGAAGAGTTGGCTCGTCTACGGCAAGGCGAGACAACGGTACAAACCAGTTGTAGCGGCCAGACGGGGGACAGCCAGAGAACGCGGAAACGGCGTGGCGTGGCACACCTGCTGGCGCGCCGCGCTTGCAGCTTCCTCGCTGCCGAAGACTGCCTCTGCCTACCCACACCACGCCCCACTTCTTTTCTCTCACTCGTTCTCCATGCGTCACACGTACCACTGTTATGAGCACTGCCACGGAAAATACTCTCACTGAATTCCACAGATGAGTACGTAACTGGCTGTTTACCACACCTTACCAGTCGACAACTACACAATGTTTGTGCTGGAATAACACGAGAATACTGCCACTGAAGTATTTGTTTGTTTGTGGATGTACTTTTCCTTAGTGTAGAACATATTTCTCATCCAAGGGTAGGATTGCAAAAACAGGCAGTTTTTGTTGTTGTGGTCTTCAGTCCTGAGACTGGTTTGATGCAGCTCTCCATGCTACTCTATCCTGTGCAAGCTTCTTCATCTCCCAGTACCTACTGCAACCTACATCCCTCTGAATCTGCCTTGTGTATTCATCTCTTGGTCTCCCTCTACGATTTTTACCCTCCACGCTGCCCTCCAATGCTAAATTTGTGATCCCTTGATGCCTCAGAACATGTCCTACCAACCGGTCCCATCTTCTTGTCAAGTTGTGCCACAAACTGCTCTTCTCCCCAATTCTATTCAATACCTTCTCATTAGTTATGTGATCTACCCATCTAATCTTCAGCATTCTTCTGTAGCACCACATTTCGAAAGCTTCTATTCTCTTCTTTTCCAAACTATTTATCGTCCATGTTTCACTTCCATACATGGCTACACTCCATAAAAATACTTTCAGAAACAAATTCCTGACACTTAAATCTATACTTGATGTTAACAAATCTCTCTTCTTCAGAGACGCTTTCCTTGCCATTGCGAGTCTCCATTTTATATCCTCTCTACTGCGACTATCGCCAGTTATTTTGCTCCCCAAACAGCAAAACTCCTTTACTACTTAATTGTCTCATTTCCTAATCTAATTCCCTCAGCGTCACCCGATTTAATTCGACTACATTCCATTATCCTCGTTTTGATTTTGTTGATGTCTCGACTCTTATAACTGCCATTTGGTTTCTGGACAAATTGTAAATAGCCTTTCGCTCCCTGTATTTTACCCCTGTCACCTTCAGAATTTGATAGAGAGTATTCCAGTCAACATTGTCAAAAACTTTCTCTAAGTCTACAAATGCTAGAAACGTAGGTTTGCCTTTCTTTAATCTAGCTTCTAATATAAGTCTTAGGGTCAGTATCGCCTCGTGTTTTAATATTTCTACGGAATCCAAACTGATCTTCGCCGAGGTCGGCTTCTACCAGTTTTTCCATTCGTCTGTAAAGAATTCGCGTTAGTGTTTTGCAGCCATGACTAATTAAACTGATAGTTCAGTAATTTTCACATATGTCTACACCTGCTTTCAGTAAGAATAAACAAACACGAGTCCTCCACAGATTTTTTTTTTTAAATTCAGAAACAGCGTCCCTAACAAAGCAAACCTATAATTATACAGTGTGACTGAGAAGTCCCCTTACGCCTATATCAAAACAAAACAGTATATTGGATTACTTACACACAAACTATTCATCAACTATGTGTGCACACCACGATAGCTAACTCGTATCTATGCACCTAAATGCCATCATTGTCATCACAGTCATCTCAAGCCTCAACACTTCTGCGTTGTTCTCCATTAGTCTTGTACCGACGTTAAGTCACAAGAGACTTGATTATTCCCCTATTGTCTTCTGTGGTAAGGTAAGGGCTTAGTGGTGGCCATTTTAATTGCACTGGAGATACTGAGAAGCCTCGAAATTTTGTACCGAGGAACTCAATTTGAAGAGGAAAGTATGCTGAAGTTCCGTCTTGCGGTAACATTCGTAAGTCCCTTTGTTTTCAAGATGAGGTATTAATCACGCACCATATCCAAATAAGAATGTATATTCATGTTCTCTTAAAAAAAATATTTTTAAATAAATATACTAAGACAAAAATGTTACGGGAACTTCTCGGGCATACTGTACAAGCTATAAGCAACCTCAACGTGTCCAGATATGACTTCACTTTTTCTCAGAGGAGAAGCATGAGAAGGGTGCTCAACAAACAACGTACGAGTCGTCGAAAGTAGAACCTCTTTAATCGCCATCCTAAAAAATGTCTGCGTCAAACATTGCATTTCCCAGATATCGTACTGTTGAACAAATACATCTAAAGAGTTAGCAGGACGATAAGTGCCAAGATTACTTTGTTCCCAACAATGATTATAATCATTATAAAATGTGACATCTCAGTTAAAAACAACAGTTTGGAGAGTTATGTGGTCAAAACTAAAACTGTGAAACGCGAGAATACAAGGGCAACCCTTCGATAGGCAGCAGAGCAAAGGACGCTTTTTGGTTAGGTGGTCTTCCCTGTTGCAACTTGGAAAGCTCTTCCCATCGAATGGCAGTAGGATACACATCGTATAGCCTTTTGGGGTGTGCAAAGATGCAAGTTACACATTAACAGGTAGAAGCTACCACCGAAGACTACTTCTGTGAAATACAACGCCCATCCAGAACGTTCGGTGATTGATTTTATTTCCTGACGTATAAGCGACGTCGGCACGGTAACTAAGGTGGCAGCTTGAACTATCTACCGTAAACAGCCAGTTGGGCGCAGGCAGTGTTAAGTAGTGGACTTGCGGCAGTAGTTCGTCAGCGTTATTCCGCCACACATCGTGATGGAGCAACATCTCTAAATGAAGTATTCAAAATATTCTTCAAAACCATTCTACCACAAAACACCAAGTTACAGAAATTCGCACGAAAGGCAACGCTTTGACGACATAACCGACATTCAAGCTAATGTGACGCGAGGTAGTATGAACATTCTGCACGTTGTAATCAAGGAGGGGGATGGGGGAGTTACACATTAATCTCTATTTTTTTTTTTATTAATTCAGACTAGAAATTCGTGCTCATTCCGAAGAAGCCTGAGTAACCTCCGGAAGAAAAAAAAAATTAGCTAGATGTCAGTGAAGATGAAATGCGAACGTATTACAGCTACGACCAGTTAATGTTTTAAGTCAACATAAGCAAGAACACACACACACACACACACACACACACACACCAGCACTGAGAGCACGTGAGACTTCCCTTAGAGTTCTTCTGGACGGATTCGACTCACCGCTTTTATTGCTAAGTCTGGCTAGATTCGCAGAACGGTTAATGAAATGATAATCCAGAAGGGCTGACCAGAGTAACGAACCTCAGTCGCCCCGCTTCAGAGCATAAGGCCTTGCGCAACAGCACCCAACTCCGTTCCCAAGCCGGAGACAAAACATGGCGGCAGTAGTAATGTGAGAGCGTTCGTGTCTCATTTCTAAACACGGCTGACAGAGACTTCCGCTGCACACCGGCAGTTGGGCAGGAATATGCACAAAGCTGCCCTACTGGCAGCAACCACATAAACGCTGATCTACAGTACAGTAAAACTGCCATGGCGGTATACTGAATGGTTGATATCATTAGTCACGGTCCACAACAATGCAAAATTTATGTCAGTCGCTCATAATCGTTGAGTGAGGATGGGAACGTTTGTGCAAAAATAACAACTACTTATGTGTTGGAGGTAAACCTTTTTTATTTTTCGATATAGGCTCCTTTTAGACTTATACACTTTGTCCAACGCTGTTCTAATTTGTTGATCCCTTCCGAATAATAGGAATTGTCCAAGTCTGCAAAACAGCTATTAGTTGCTGCAATCACCACCTCGTTTGAATAAAATCTTTGTCCCTCCAGCCATTTCTTCAAACTGGGGAACAAATAGTAGTCCGAGGGAGCCAATTCTGGAGAATATTGGGGATGTGAAAAGAGTTGGAATCCTATTTCCATCAATTTTGCGACCACAACTGCTGAGGTGTGTGCTGGTGCATTGTCGTGATGGACAGGGATTTTTTTGCGGTCCAATCGCTGGCGTTTTTCTTGCAGCTCGGTTTTCAAGCGGTCCAATAACGATGAATAATATACACCTGTAATAGTTTTACCCTTTTCCAGATAGTCGATGAGGATTATCCCTTGCGAATACCAAAAGACAGTCGCCATAACCTTTCCTGCCGGAGGAATGGTCTTCGCCTTTTTTTGGTGCAGATTCTCCCCTAGTAACCCATTGTTTAGATTGTTGTTTGGTCTCAGGAGTATAGTAATGTATCCATGTTTCGTCGACAGTGACGAAACGACGCTTAAAGTCCTGCGGAATCTTCCTGAGCAGATGCAAACAATCATTGCAACACTTCACACGATTCCGTTTTTGGTCAAGCGCGAGCAATTGCGGAACCCATCTTGCAGATAGCTTTCTCATGCCCAAATATTTATGCAAAATATTATGTATCCGTTCATTCGAGATGCCCACAGCCTAGCAATCTCACGCACCTAACTCTTCTGTCATCTATCACCATATCATGGATTTTATCAATGATTTCTGGAGTCGTAAGCTCCACAGGCCGTCCAGAACGTTCAGCAGCACTCCGAAAATTTTGAAATTGCTTATAAACTGTCCTAATCGTAGGTGCAGAGTCACCGTAATGTTTCTCAAGCTTCTCTTTAGTCTCCTGAGGCGTTTTGCCTTTCGTAAAGTAATGTTTAATCACCACACGAAATTCTTTTTCGTCCATTTTTTGACAATCGTTCAACTTCCTTGATTCACACGAATGCCAAACACAAAGAAATAGACCAGTATGGCTGAAACATGGTGTGCGTTCTTTCCGAAGATGCTACTAACTGAACATGGTCTCGATACGAGCCGGTGGTGCCATCTCTCGGACTTTGCACGGACTTTTCAAACTTCCCTCGTATAATCTTCTAGGAACGTCCGCACTCTGAACTTTAGCTTCTCCGTGACGCTTTCGCACTTACTAAACGAACCTGTAGCGAAACGCGCTGCTCTTATTTGGATATTCGCTACTTCCCTATCAATCCTAACTAGTACAGATCCCAAATTGACGGGCAGTATTGAAGTATTGGTCAACGTCGTTTTTGAAAGCTACCTGCTTTGCAGGTGGACTACATTTCCTGAGGATTCTTCCAATGAATCTCAGTCTGGCATCTGCCTTATCCGCGATTAATTTTATGTGATCGTCCTACTTCAAACCGGTCCGTACGCATACTTCCAGATATTTTATGGAAGTAGCTCCTCTAAGTGACTGTTCTGTAATTGTGTAATTATACAATAAAGGATCTTTCAGTCTGTCTATTCGCAATACGTTATATTTGTTTATGTTGAGGGTCAATTGCCAGTCACTGAACCAAGTGTCTAAGCTATGCAGTTCTTCTTTCATTTCGCTACAATTTTCTCTGTATGCAACGGCATCACAAGCGGAAACCCTCATGGAACTTCCGGCGTTACCCACTAGATTATTTATGTAGAGGGTGAGTCAGGAGAAAACGTACAGGCTTTGAAGGGTGATAGTATTAATGACTCTGAACGAAAATCTTCATATGGACGTAAGCCCTATTCCGAATGGTTTCCGAAATATAATACATTTAATATCACTTTTATGTGATTTTCTTGAGTAACTCGAAAACCGCACCCTCCAGCGAAAACATGTTGCAGTACAAAATTAAACTCTATTGAATTTCCTACAAAGAAGGTCCTATTCATTTTTTCTCCTGAACTGATGGTTTGTGCGAAGAGAGCGCGAGAATGTTCAAAAACTCGCTCGACACGAATGCGCTGCAGCTTAAGTAGTTTTTGTAGGACAATTTGAGGTAATTTCCCGACTTGATAGACCTCAAGTATCCCATATCGAACTGTTCATCTCAATATGCTACCTCAAATTAGCCTTCAAAAACTACGTAAGCTACAGCGCATGTGCGTCGAGTGAGTATTTCAACATTCTCGCGCTCTCTTCGCACAATCCGTTAGTTCTAGAGAAAAAAAGAATAGGACCTTTCTGTAGGAAAAGTTAATATAGTTTAATTTTGTACTGCGACACGTTTTCGCTGGAGGGTGCGGTTTTCGAGATATTCAAGAAAAACGTACAAAAGTGATATTAAATATGTTCTATCTCGGAAACCATTCGGAATAGGGAATACGTCCATATGGAGTTTTTTGTTCAGAATCACTAATACTATAACCCCTCAAAGTATGTATCTTTCTTCCTGATTCACCCTGTATATTGTGGGAACTAATGGTCCTATAACCACTCCCTTGGGGTATGCCCGAAGCTACCTATATCTGAAGATTTATCTTTGTGGAGACTAGCATGCTTTGTTCTACTTGTTAGTAACTATTCAATACAATCACACAGCTGGTCTGATATTTCGTACGCTGTTATTTTCTTCCTTATGCAACAGTGCGAAACCGTATCGGGCGACTTCCAGAAGACAAGCAACACGGCATTTACCTGGGCGCCAGTCTCTACTGCGCTCTGGGCCTCGTGGACGAACGGAGCGAACTGGGTTTCACACAATCGTTGTTTTCGGACCCATGTTGATTCCTACAGAGATTTAAGGTCTCCAGAAATGTCACAATACGCTATCATAAAACATACTCCAAAATTACACGACATACCGATACATAGCCTTAAAGGTTTTTGTGTCTGTTCGACAACCCTTCTTGAAAACGGTTATGACCTGCGTTTTTTTTTTTCCAACCATCAAAAACACTTCGCTCCTTCAAAGATCAACGGTACACAGCTGCTAGAAGAGTGCCATACTCTTTCACATACCCTAAGTACAATCGTACTGGTATCCGTGCAGGTTCAGTGGCCTTTGCTCTGTTGAGCTATTTCAATTGCTTTTCTATCCCACTTAGACACGTATTTCGGTATCTCTTATTCTGACATTCATGCGACGACTTAATGGAGGGACTAAAGTGTGATCTTCCTCAGTGAAACAGTTTTGGAAAATGACGTTTAATAATTCGACCTTCTCCCTGTCATTCTCTGTTTCGATGCCGTTATGGTCACATAGTGTGTGGACAGAAGACTTCGATCCACTTACTGATTAACCTAAGACCAAAACCTCTCCGGATTTTCTGTCAAGTAGGTAGATAGAATTTTACTTTCGAATTCGTTGAACGTTTCAAGTAGTGCTGTCCTTACCATAATTTTGGGTTTGTTCAGTTTCTGTTTGTCTGTGAGGCTTATGCTAATTTTGGGTTTGGTCAGTTATGGTTGTCTGTGAGGCTTAGGCTAATTTTCGGCTGGTTCAATTTTGTTTGTCTGTGAGGCTTAGGATACGTTTAAATTAGCAGTTCAGCTCTTGTCTGCTTTCGTAGCAGGTTTTTAACACGGTTGTCAAACCACGGCTGGTTTTTCCCTTCCCTCGCATCTTTGCTCGGCAATATCAGTCTGAAGCGTACTGTACGATGCATTTGAGCTTTGTCCTTTGTGTTCAGCACTGTCAGTGCTAGATAGCAGTAAGTCTAATTCAAGCCAATCTTCAGTGCTACTTGTCAAGGCATCAAGACCAGCTTTCCGTGCAGACAACGCAAACTATCTTTAAAATATTTCTATTCAATGGAGGAGTATGACTGTGTGATAATCTCACTTCGACTGCACCGGGCTGTATGGCAGGGGTCCTGGAGAACAGTTTGGATTTCATGACAGCTCTTCACTCGACTCCACAAGACAAGGGTCTCTCAAATTCATCACTGTTCTTCGACGGTAGACAAGAGCACCTAAACATTCTCTTTCTCAGAAATGCATCAAGTGTCCTTAACCATTCCAAGGAATTGAAATTGTCACCGACACAGCGCGCAATTATGTTTATACTGCCCTTTCACCTCAAATGATACACAGTTCACTGAACAACTGGCTCCTAATGGCAGTTAAGTAGCGACTTTGCATGCAATTAAGTAGCGACTTTGCATGCAATTAAAGTCTCCTACACTCAGTACTTATTCTTACGGCGGAGTTCTCACAACTCACAAAGGAAATGTACAAACAAGCACATAGAAAGAAAATGGTCCGAATTAGGCGACAGAATCTGACACTCGCGGTGGACATGCCATGCCACTTTGTTTGTTTATTTAATTTAACGCTTAAGTCCAACGTCCTCAGACTTCCTTTTTCTTTTCACCTGCTCACACATAGTAGCTCATATTTATAGTGAGTTTAAGACAAGGTGACACTCCTAACGACAAATGGAAATCCAGTCTACAGTAACAACGTTTGTCTGCGGTGGCCTCCATGAAGATAACAACATGATCAGTAGCAATCACATCGCGAATCTCTGCGAGACACGCAGCGCTGATGCCTCGTTTTAGAATATAATAGTAAGTAAGATGCGTACCTCCTCGACCAACTGGCAGCTGGTAGGTTGATGACCCGCATTGTGTTCTATAGCATCGTGCTGAAAGTACACTGGCGTCCAGAACTCGAGAACGAAAGTAACTTTCGAATGATGTGACACTGCAATGTATCATAGCCTGATGAAATTTGCACAATACATAAAAAGAACTGCTGCAGTATAGTACAGAAGGTAATGGTAAAAATGAGCAATAAGACGGACAGGAATGACACTTTTATTCAAAGACAATAATTACACTAAAGTGATAGGTATTTATGGTGATCCCCTGGACATTACAAACGACGGGACATGGTTATTAATTGGGTGTGTGATCAGCATAGACGGCAATATATCCTCTAAAACGGGATAGTAAGGAGTTCTTGTGGGAATGCGTCCCATTCCTCCACAAGCGCGGCTGATAGCTGCTGCATGGTCGTTGGTACACGTTAACGTGCTGCATTACGCCTCTCCATCGCATCCCACACGTGACTGATGGGATGCAAGTCGAAGGAAAGGACAGGCTAGGCCATTCACCGAATATCGTTCCAAGAGCTGCTCAACCTGCGCTGTTCGATGCGGTCGTGCATTGTCATAACAATGAAGCCAGAGCCGAATGCACACTTGAAAAGACGCACAAGGGGAAGCGACATTAGCGGTCAAATAATGGTCAACAAAGTAGCTTGCGGGGTACCGATACAGATACATGCAGTTGTAAAGACTCGGCTGAAGAATGATGGTTTTCAGCAAGTACAGAGCTTCTTCAGGAGTCATACGACGAATGTGCCAAGCTGCCGTACGACACTTGAAGATTTTTTAATGAGTTATAAGGTTAGATCCATGCACTAGCTAATGTAGTGGGTAATTTCATTTTAGGAGGGGGGAGGAGGGAAAGGAGAGGGAGGCGGTTTCACTTAAAAGGGGTAACAGAAGCTTTTTATATTACAAATATTCATGTTGCGTGGTATACCATGTTGCAGAGAACAATAGATTTCATTCTTCTGAACCGCTCTCTTCTGTTCACGTGACACAGAGCCATTGAGTATGAAGCTGACGTAAGCTAGTTTATTCCACTTTTATGGAGGGCCCTTCTCAAGACAGCAAGGACTGACTGCATTAGCCAGAAGAGCATATGGGTTTCACAGAAATGGTTTCTTATGACCGAGGTGTCACTTTTTTCCTGTTTTGGTTAAATTTTGTTAAGTGAATGTGAGTGATTGATTAACGTATCCTAAATAAACGTACCTTAAAAAAAGAAACCGTTTACCAAGCCTGGTCTTGAAAAACTAAGTCTTTTCCGAAAAAGTACATATTGCAGAAGTTTTAAGAGCTTTTTAAATTAAAAGCAATGCTAGAATCTCGCGGCCGTTTTGACACAGCTTGTCTGTGAATCCCTGGGTGTATTTATTTTTCTTTATACACTCCTGGAAATTGAAATAAGAACACCGTGAATTCATTGTCCCAGGAAGGGGAAACTTTATTGACACATTCCTGGGGTAAGATACATCACATGATCACACTGACAGAACCACAGGCACATAAACACAGGGCACAGAGCATGCACAATGTCGGCACTAGTATAGTGTATATCCACCTTTCGCAGCAATGCAGGCTGCTATTCTCCCATGGAGACGATCGTAGAGATGCTGGATGTAGCCCTGTGGAACGGCTTGCCATGCCATTTCCACCTGCCGCCTCAGTTGGACCAGCGTTCGTGCTGGACGTGCAGACCACGTGAGACGACGCTTCATCCAGTCCCAAACATGCTCAATGGGGGACAGATCCGGAGATCTTGCTGGCCAGGGTAGTTGACTTACACCTTCTAGAGCACGTTGGGTGGCACGGGATACATGCGGACGTGCATTGTCCTGTTGGAACAGCAAGTTCCCTTGCCGGTCTACGAATGGTAGAACGATGGGTTCGATGACGGTTTGGATGTACCGTGCACTATTCAGTGTCCCCTCGACGATCACTAGAGGTGTACGGCCAGTGTAGGAGATCGCTCCCCACACCATGATGCCGGGTGTTGGCCCTGTGTCCCTCGGTCGTATGCAGTCCTGATTGTGGCGCTCACCTGCACGTCGCCAAACGCGCATACGACCATCATTGGCACCAAGGCAGAAGCGACTCTCATCGCTGAAGACGACACGTCTCCATTCGTCCCTCCATTCACGCCTATCGCGACACCACTGGAGGCGGGCTGCACGATGTTGGGACGTGAGCGGAAGACGGCCTAACGGTGTGCGGGACCGTAGCCCAGCTTCATGGAGACGGTTGTGAATGGTCCTCGCCGATACCCCAGGAGCAACAGTGTCCCTAATTTGCTGGGAAGTGGTGGTGCGGTCCCCTACGGCACTGCGTAGGATCCTACGGTCTTGGCGTGCATCCGTGCATCGCTGCGGTCCGGTCCCAGGTCGACGGGCACGTGCACCTTCCGCCGACCACTGGCGACAACATCGATGTACTGTGGAGACCTCACGCCCCACGTGTTGAGCAATTCGGCGGTACGTCCTCCCGGCCTCCCGCATGCCCACTATACGCCCTCGCTCAAAGTCCGTCAACTGCACATACGGTTCACGTCCACGCTGTCGCGGCATGCTACCAGTGTTAAAGACTGCGATGGAGCTCCGTATGCCACGGCAAACTGGCTGACACTGACGGCGGCTGTGCACAAATGCTGCGCAGCTAGCGCCATTCGACGGCCAACACCGCGGTTCCTGGTGTGTCTGCTGTGCCGTGCGTGTGATCATTGTTTGTACAGCCCTCTCGCAGTGTCCGGAGCAAATATGGTGGGTCTGACACACAGGCGTCAATGTGTTCTTTTTTCCATTTCCAGGAGTGTATATTACTCCGTATTTACATGGTGTTTCAAAACAGACCGGTATATTTGAAACGGCAATAAAAACTAAACGAGAACCGATTGAAATGCACCATTTGTTGCAATATGCTTGGGACAACAGTACATTTTCAGGCGGACAAACTTTCGAAATTACAGTAGTTACAATTTTCAACAACAGATGTCGCTGCAAGTGATGTGAAAGATATAGAAGACAACGCAGTCTGTGGGTGCGCCATTCTGTACGTCGTCTTTCTGCTGTAAGCGTGTGCTGTTCACAACGTGCAAGTGTGCTGTGGACAACATGGTTTATTCCTTAGAACAGAGGATTTTTCTGGTGTTGGAATTCCACCGTCTAGAACACAGTGTTGTTGCAACAAGACGAAGTTTTCAACGGAGGTTTATTGCAATCAAAGGACCGAAAAGCGATAAAATAAAAGATCTGTATGAAAAATTTCAACGGACTGGGAACGTGACGGATGAACATGCTGGAAAGGTAGGGCGACCGTGTACGGCAACCACAGAGGACAACGCGCAGCTCGTGCAGCATGTGATCCAACAGCGCCCTCGGGTTTCCGTTCGCCATGTTGCAGCTGCGGTCCAAATGACGCCAACGTCCACGTATCGTCTCATGTGCCAGAGTTTACACCTCTATCCATACAAAATTCAAACGCGGCAACCCCTCAGCGCCGCTACCATTGCTGCACGAGAGACATTCGCTAACGATATAGTGCACAGGATTGATGACGGCGATATGCATGTGGGCAGCATTAGGTTTACTGACGAAGCTTATTTTTACCTGGACGGCTTCGTCAATAAACAGAACTGGCGCATATGGAGAACCGAAAAGCCCCATGTTGCCGTCCCATCGTCCCTGCATCCTCAAAAAGTACTGGTCTGGGCCGCCATTTCTTCCAAAGGAATCATTGGCCCATTTTTCAGATCCGAAACGATTACTGCATCAAGCTATCTGGACATTCTTCGTGAATTTGTGGCGGTACAAACTGCCTTAGACGACACTGCGAACACCTCGTGGTTTATGCAAGATGGTGCCCGGCCACATCGCACGGCCGACGTCTTTAATTTCCTGAATGAATATTTCGATGATCGTGTGATTGCTTTGGGCTATCCGAAACATACAGGAGGCGGCGTGGATTGGCCTCCCTATTCGCCAGACATGAACCCCTGTGATTTCTTTCTGTGGGGACACTTGAAAGACCAGGTGTACCGCCAGAATCCAGAAACAAATGAACAGCTGAAGCAGTACATCTCATCTGCATGTGAAGCCATTCCGCCAGACACGTTGTCAAAGGTTTCGGGTAATTTCATTCAGAGACTACGCCATATTATTGCTACGCATGGTGGATATGTGGAAAATATCGTACTATAGAGTTTCCCAGACCGCAGCGCCGTCGTTTGTTGACAATTGTAACTACTGTAATTTCGAAAGTTCCACTGTTACACTGTAAATTCACTCAAAGGGATCGGCGTGGTCACCGAAGACGAAGCTTACTTATGTTGATCTGCAGGGTGTTCCAATGGCTCCTGTGTGGTCAGCGTAGTACCCATAGACTTGTGCTGTCAATGAGATTTCCGGTTCCGTCAGAACCGACGAATTAGTTCTTTGCTTAGCTCATTTCCTGCCTTTTCCTTATTTTTCACTTTTTCTGTTTTCCTCCGTGTAATTTTTGCGATTGTAGGTCTTGGTAAGAAGACGACAGGATAGTTATTGGGCCCACTGGCTTAGTCTCTTTTATCTACTATTAGCTGACTGGACATTTGTGATATTTTGGCAGGAATAAGCTGCGATGTCAATCGTTCTCTCTTGTGCTGTCTCCTGCTGTATCCTTTGGGAGGTTCCTGCTGGCTCTTTAAGACGGATTCAAGAGGGGTGGCGACATCGCTTGCACATAATTTTTCGTTTTGGTTGTATGTTCTTGGTTTATAGAGGTTGACTGATCTCGTTTTGGAAAAGTTGAGGTAGGTGAGGTGCTAGCAGCAACTTTGGCATAATTGGTCGTCATATCGATTGTATGCGTGCTTTCATATTTTTTCAATGCCTGAATATATGACAGACGGTCCACTGTTTGATATTCTTGTATTTTCTTTTTCAAATATTGGGCAAACTGATGAACGTGGGGAATGGTGTTTCATACAGTTTATATAGGAAGGCGGTTGTTCGCAAGAATGACCTTTATGGAACGATCTCCCACAGTTTCCTCATTTTGGGTGCTGCGGAATGACAAGAGTCCTAAACGTAAGCATCGAAAACATTGCATGGACGGTGGGACGTAAGGATTCACGTCACATGGGCACACCGTAGCTTCAACTTTTTCCAGAAGCACACGTCCTTCAAAAGCTAAGACAGAAGCGTCCGTATCTACTTGAACTTTTTGTACCCGTAGGACAAAATTTACGTCTCGCCGTGTTAGATTAGCCCTTCATTTGTCTGTAGAGTAAGTTCTCTGTAGGAGAATTAATCACTGGTCTGTCACCCACTCTTCCACAGGTCTCAAATGCTTCAGATGGCACAGCAGAGGAGGCTTTAATCAATACACACACATTTCAGATTTATCTTCTATTTGTTAAACGAAAAATAATGTATTTGTTGCTGTAAAAGCAACCCCTATTGTCCTAGTATACAACAGGTGTTCAAAACTTGTCTCGTTCCCAGTCTCCTGGCTTATCCTTCTTCAAAAATGGTTCAAATGGCTCTAAGCACTATGGGACTTAACATCTGAGGTCATCATCATTCAAATAGACTTAGAACTACTTAAACCTAACCAACCTAAGGACATCACACACATCCATGCCAGAGGCAGGATTCGATCCTGCGACCGCCGCAGCAACGCGGTTCCGGACTGAAGCGCCTAGAATCGTTATCCCTCTTCCCATGGTATAATCAGGGTAGAGAAACTAGTTAGATTTAACTGTCAGCTTTGAAATATCGCTACCAATCTGTCGAAACAGCCAGATCAGTATGGTCATTGCGATGATTTAGTTCGATACGTTTCACGAGCGGAACTTCCGGTCTGATGCCACCTACGCCGATCAGGGACTTTTTCCACGGGCGCCACCGAGCCGCACCAAAAGTCATCTGGCAAAACAGCCTATGCTGGGAGTCTCGGTGCCCTAAGAAGATGGCATCTACTCCTTGGCTGTGTAGGGAGTTAGCATCTTAGAAAACAGAAGTGTAATCCCTGTATTGTCAGTGGACTTTACCGTAACGGTACATAACCCCACCATGTTACTTAGACTAACGTGTTGGTTTTTATCGCATGTATGGAGCTAAGCAGTTACTGTGCGCAGAGGACCTTCAGCACTGAAGGCAGTAGGCTCTGTTTAAGAGGTTCTTCCCAGTCGGTCCACAATACAAAAAAGTTTTTGAAGATGTCAAACCCAAAGGGAAACCAAAAATTACTTCAGCCGAAAAGTGATGTAAAGGAAATGTATGACGGTGTAAACGAAAGAAAGCAGAACCTAGAGATAAATCCGATCCAACGTCGAAGACTGCCACACCACAGGGTGAATAGTAAGAGAAGTAAGAATAGCCGGAAATGAGAGATTGCTCCACAAGAAAGGAAGTAAGTGCTGCAATAGCTTGGAGCTCCATGCTCGCAAAGCACGTACTTACGAAAGATTCCCCTGGAGGTGGGGGCAGAGCGGGGGAGGGCCTACTATTTGATCTGCAATTTTTAGGAATAGCACGGTCATCATTTAAAATCTCGTCATAATGAGGTCCTCAAGAACTATCAACCAATAATTTTAAGAAACCATCTCTGTACTCAGATGTGCTCAATTGAGGAATATTTGAGCGAACTATACGAAGCTCTAATGGCATGGAAATAACGAAACAACTGTGTACTTCGCTGCTATCCAGCATAAATCAATCGAGCCGAACGGTTACACTCTCAAGAAAACATTCACCTTCAGCCTTGAGATACGTATTTACAAAGACGTTTCGCTTTTGGGTATCCTGGTTTGAAAATATCGCAAAAATGAAGTTCAATTGCTTAACTTTCTTTTCTGGTACGTATTTAGCCTCTGTACAAAGCATCTGTAGTCTCACAATAATATGCGACTGCATAAAGTTTACTTTATTTGTGCGTTTCAAAATCGCAATTTGTTCTTTTAAGCCTGATAGACACAATAATAAACTGGACGGATATAATAATGATGTTAATATTTTAGAACAGCCACTCATTTTCTTAAAAAAAGAAAAAAAAACATGTAAGTTTGCGGAAGTTTCCGAGTGAGCAGTGGCTTACCAATTCTACGTTTCGCATACCGTTTTGAGAATTTCGTGAATCGTCTTCTTCAAGCACTGTAATCGAAACAGTGATGATCGCTCACAGTACCTAAAGATGACGATTATGGTAGCTGTCGAAATATTGTGCAAAACATGATAACGATGAACCGTTTGGATAACAGGAACACCGTCTTATCGATTGCGCCACGAAAGCCTACAAGGAAAACTACCAGTTGAATGACTGTAATTAGGCAGCAGTATACTATATCGGTTTTGCGAGTTATGAATTTTTGGATCATCTTTGCTCTTTAAACCTTTGTGGGTCTTCTGTAACTGACCAACATTAATGAATCTTTGCTTTTATTCCTCAGTGTTAATTATTTTACAGGCAGCTAATTGCTAATTTTCTAACGTGTCCATGTGCTTCACTAACTGCATAAATGTATTCGCCTATTTAAAATGATTTTTCAGGTCATATATTATTCCCCATACGCAAATAGCCCGCCTAAGACGCTGACAGATTTAAGTTCAGTAGTTTCTTTTTTTTTTTTAATATTAATTCTTTGACTGGTTCTTGATGATTTGGATCTATAGAACTTCCTCTATAATGTGAGAACACTCTCCCTCCACCTTCTTGATTTTCTTGTTGTTTTGCATTTGTTTGGTCTTATAACAAACTCACTAACTTCGATGATACAATTTACTGAATAGAAAGATGTACAATCCAGATAGAGCATTGTTCAAAAAATAGCTCTGAGCACTATGGGACTTAACATCTGAGGTCACCAGTCCCCTAGAACTTAGAACTACTTAAACCTAACCAACCTAAGGACATCACACACATCCATTCCCGAGGCAGGATTCGAACCTGCGGCCGTAGAGGTCGCGAGGTTCCAGACTCAAGCGCCTAGAACCGCTCGGCCACACCGGCCGGCAGAGCATTGTTATTTCTTACCAACACCTCTGTTCTCCGTACGACGAACATTTTTCTCGTTCTTCACTACTGCTTATTGTGCATTTACAAACACACTCAGTGAAATAATTCTGTGATTTAATAAACTGAATTGATATTCCGAGAGCAGAATGGAAATCGCTCTTAGGCTTCATGATTTCTGTTTTCCATTCTTCTCCTATAATAACTTCAAGTAACTGACATCATGTCTCTGTGAGACCTCGAGGTCACAGCAGCATAAAAAATGCGTTTAGAGTCTTCGATAAAATGTGTCAAGTTTGTTGAATTTAGCCAGGTACAGATGGGAACTTGACTCAAATTCATTTGTAGCGCCTGCGTTGGTACTACGTACTAGCTAGGGGGACGCAGCTAATGCTCTGATTCATGTGATAGACTTTTCTGTGGTTCCATAATTTTAATCGAAGTTATAAGCACGTTGTCCATAGGGAAGGAATTGTTTTTGCAAGAATTTCCTCGGGGAAAAGTACATTTTACACACATCACTCAATACGTTTTTATAATATTCTACGGGAACGTAAATAGCTATGTCGTCTTGAGGCTCTCTCATAGCTCATAGTTTCTGTGGGATTAGTAATTTGTTTCTTGAGGGGAAGGGGGAATGTGGAGGGGGAGATGACATCCACATATCTGAATATCATCTGTAGCTGAAAGTTACATTCTTCTCGAACATTTTCCGGGTGTATCTAATGAATCTTGGAATCACTTGTTTACACTATGAGATCTATTTTATGCAATGAAAAGATGCGCAACTAAGCTCTGAAAACCGTGAAGATAAAGCGATCACTTGAAGTGGAGTGCTTTCTCACGCTCTAAGGATAGTTCGTGTATCCCAAGGGTCCCGAACGCGTAGAGCTACATTATTTAGGGCTAGAAACCAGTGACCTACGATGCAATCTACAATTTTTACTCCATAAGGTCTGCATAATTCACAATAATACTAAAAAAATGCTATGTGAACTTGACACTAGTATCATTTTCCGTATTCGTGTTAGGCGTACATCCACAGATTGTGCGTGTAAAAAGTGTTTTGCCCTCTCAGAGCCTGTATATGCTCTAATTTACCTTAACTTTCTTCTATAGTACATGCATAATACGTTAGTATACCTGCGAATAAGCTGCGATTATAATCGTTTAAGGAAACAGATTCACGGTACCACAGAAAAGCACTTCAAGGATTCAGGACACCTGGGGTTCTACACTGACGGGAAAAAAACCGCAACACCAAGGAGCTGTGCGACATAAACGAAAGTTAGTAGGTGTTTTTCTACATCTGAAAGATGTACATTCAAATTTCGCCTAAGAGTGGCTAAGTAGCGCTACTACAAGGATCCAAATCAAGTTTGCTTTAAATACACGTTGTAACAGTCGTGAGCGTTGTTACCTTTGAGACTGGACGTGGTGAGTTGATGAAAGTGAAGAATGCCTTTAAGACGACAAAGACGCCATTATCAACATCTCTGAGTTTTGAACGAGGTCGTGTAACAGGGATGCGAGAAGCTTAATGTTCCTTCCGCGATACTGCAGAAAGACTTGGCAGTAATGTAGCCACTGAACATGATTTCTGGCAGCAGTGGTCAAGAGAATAATATATGGGCGCAAGAAGCTCGGTCTCCGGACGGCCACATGGCCAGACGCCCTGTGTGTGCATTCCATTAACCCCAAACCACCTCAGTTTACGACTTCAGTGGTGTTAGACAAGAGCTAGTTGGAGGACAGGGTGGAGGTCTGTTATGTTTTCTGATGAAAGTTGGTTCTGCCTCTGTGCCAGTGATGGCCGTGTAGGTGGGAAACGCCAGTTGAGCGCCTCCAACCAACCTTTTTGCATGCTGGACACACTGTACCTACGCCTGGAGTTACGGTATGGGGTGCGATTTCGTTATCATAGCGGGAGCACTCTCGTGTTTATCCCAAGCACCATGACTGCAGATCTGCACATCAATCTGGTGATCGAACTATTGGGCTCCCGTTCATGAACATCACTCCTGTGGGTGTTTTCCAACTGGATAACGCTCACCCACAAACGTCTGTTGTAACCCAACATGCTCTACAGAGTGTCGACATGTTGCCTTGGTCTGTTCGATTACCAGATATGTCTCCAGTCGAGAACATATACATCATCCACTCCAATGTCATTCACAAATAGCATTAACCGTTCCTCTATTGACCAACCTAGTGCAACAGGCATGGAACTCCATCCCACAAACTGACATCCGACGCCTGTAAAACACAATACATGCATGTTGCATGCTTACATTCAACATTCTGACGGTTACAGCGGTTATTAATGTACCAACATTTCAAATTCGCAATGGCTTTTCTCCCGCTTACATTAAACTTTGATCTTGCAACGTTAATCACTTACATATGTTTCTTTTCTAAGTTAATTATTTTTTAGTGTTGCAATTTTTTCCCCATCAGTGTAGCTGAGCCGGCAAGCTTCGTGATTAAAACGTCCTGCACATGTGGACAGTAAATAATGGGAGATCGCAGAATTCCTGCCAGAAAATACTGCTTACAGGAAGGAATACGTCCAGAAAACTCGGCAGTAGCTCGCCGTGTCACGCCGTATAAAGGTAGAGTACACATCTGAAACGGTGGCACAGCAGCCGAGAATTCCAACGGCAGGCAGCTAGTACCTGGGCGCGGCTTCCAGACCGGTGCTACAGCTGTAGCTTTCACTTCGGCGACGCCTCACTCTGATCAGATATACTTACGAGAGTCGCTGGCATGCACAGTGGGCAAACAATGACAAGAGGGTCAGCTTCGGTATGTTATCTCATAAATAATTCCAAAGAGAAACATCCCTGGAAGCCAGGTTCCCTGCACACGCGGAAACACCGGACGGAACGTCTTTCGAGCTTGGGGATTCGCGAGAAGCATTTCCGCTGACGACAGCGGCAGAGCCTTTTTGCTGTGAAGGCGGCCGAGCGCGCAGAATGCAAAAGCACGGCGCTCCGCGGCCGGCAGTACCCAAGGCAGGCCCCAGACTCGGCCAAGGTGAATGGGTTCACTCGCTCGGCGCGCCCGCCAACCTGCACGCACTTTCTGGGAACCCCGGCATTCTGCGGCTGCGCCGGTAAACACACATCCACTGTCCTCACACGATTCATTAATCCATCGCGGCAACACACGTTCAAATGTAACGTAACACACGTTCAAATGTAACGTACCGCTCCAAATAACACAGAGATTACAATTACCGGAAAACGATTAAATTATAAATGCATCCAGCAAATCCCAACGAATTAAAATAAGGTGCCACATTACCGATGAAAGTGGAAAACGCTATAATACAATACGACTAATTCGAGTACCTCAAGAAATGACTGACTAATTGGAGCTTATACCGTGGCTTGCCGCAGCCACGCTTGCAGCTCACCCTTCTTTAATTGAACGGATCGACGTGCCAGGTGAATGCGGGAGGGATGTAGTGGCGTACGATGGACCTTCCACAACACGCTACGAGGTAGCTTGAAGAGTACAAACGTAGAATTCTACAAGAAACGCTCACAGCTTACAGTCAGTCTCCAAAAACTGAAAAAGCATCCTAAGGTTAGTGGACAAGGAGAAAGGAAGACAAACTGAGCATACGATATGTGATTTACTAAACACAAGTTTTAGCAACTGATGTCTTAAACTCCTCCGTTAAAATCTTCTGACTGCTCCGATGAAGTTTTATTATAACAATTACCCGCAAAATACAGTTTCGCAAAGAAAAAAGTATAAGAAACTTTGTCTTGTGATGCCTAGTACGCAAACTTAAGGCGTGCCGTAGACTTTCTTCGTAACTATGGCAGAGAAACTGCGGACGAGCCGATTTTCCCCAGGAGTAACTGCCAACGGGCTCGCTCTTCCAAGGACACGTCGTGCAAGCTAAGTTAGCGCACACCCACCCACCAGCGCCTCTCTCTGTTTCTCTTTTAGCCTCGTATCGCCTGGCTTCAGACCACGATAGTATTAAAACTAAAACTGGGTGGGAAAAAAAAATCAAAATCACGGAATGAACGCCGATAAATAAGACAGACGAAATCAACATTTAAATGATGGATAAGGCTAAACCGCACATACATATTTTCTTCTTTCCTTGTGAAAGCAGCGCTCAACGATATTACAGTATACAACTGTAACAAGGGCGGCTACAGTCGTTGAAACTGGACGTGAATAAAACCCCGAACAACTGTTAATTGATGACTTATTCATACGACCGCTTTCTCTGCGTCAAAGTATCATCTTCAGGAAGGAAAGCATCCTTGCAAGATATATAATTAAAAAATTAAGGACTCTCAATAAAAGTAAACCTAAATGTAAAGTACTTACAGCAATGTCACATAGATTAGCACACGAAGACGCACCCAAAGTTTATAGTCACAAGATTCAACCCTATGAAGAGGAGAAGTAGTCAGCAAATAACTGGCAGAGTAATAGGAAGAATAGTGCAGGGGATGAGACACTACAGCAGAAAGAACCGTAGTTAATTTAATAAATATGATTAAAATGTAATGCAAGGCGCATAAAATAAGATACACCAGTAGAGCGTCTGCGTAAGAAACGTAATCCATTAACCCCGTTACTACAAAGATAAAAACCTCCAGAAGGAAAACGTTATGCAAGACTAAAAATCGGGACATAAGAAGTTAATTTGGCTATTGGGCCTACATATGCATCTCTCAGACAGACGTTCTATCACAGTATCTTATTTTACGCTCCTTGTAATACATTTTAATCATATTTATTACATTAACCATGGTTCTTTCTGCTACAGTGCCTCATTCCCTGCACTATTCGCCCTAATGCTCTGCCATTCTTCAAGGAGTTGGATTCTGTGACTACGAACGTTGGGGACGTCTCCGTGTGCTTATCTATGTCACACTACTGTTGGTACTGTCTATTTAGGTTTGTTATTATTGGCTGTCCTTAATTTTTTAAGCATATGTAGATTACAAGGATGGTTTCCTTTCTTTGTAGTATCATTTGGAGATGCTGTTTTAACGCAGCGAAACAAGTCGTGTGAATAAATCTGTTTGCGGTTTTATTCAAGTTCAATTTACTGTCATATTGCTATGCATGCGCTGGTTAAAATAACAGGAATAATCTTTCATAACCGCTATTCTTATGACCTGCGTGCAGCGCACCGTCTGGGCAACAAGTACGCCTGTGATGGGTGTGGCGCTGCCCTACGTTCAGTAATTGTTATGTCGGACCTTAATTTGATACAGAGCCACTTACGACGTCCGGAACAACCTGACACCTCCTCGGGATGGATGTAAATAAATTATGAATAGAGATCAACGGATTTTGACACCATTCTTCTTTCACTAATTGCTCTAGTACTCCAGTAGCGTGCTGGAGAAGGGTAACGTACCCATAATAGTTTCTGATTCCACATTACCATGACGCCATATTAAATTGTGGCGAACATAAAAGCCAGAAAGGATGTATTGTTTATTTTTCGTGCTTCTCACACCTGTTGACATTCTCAACTTCGTAAACGGGGTATTTAGCACCTTTTGAAATGTAATTTCCTGCTGGAGACAATACCTGCGCCTCTTAATGAACATTATCGCCTACAACGTTGTTACAGACGTAACTACGAAGAGCTATTTCTTTTCTGTGTAACGATAGAACCGTCTTAAAACCATCATATGAGCACCTTAAAAGCTAAAAGAAGATAATCTGATTTTATGCTTCTCTTTAATCGTAAACACGTCCTGCAGTAGAGGACAGTGAAAACATCACATGTTTTTATTTGGATTTTATGCCCCTTGCCCCAATGAAATCACCTTTTCCCTGCCAAGTACTTTACATGAGGTTGGGCAAAGCGCAGCAGTACCATAAACTTTTTTTTTAAGGATCCCAATAGGCTGTATCCGTTGGTCCAGTGTCTGTAGACGCGCACATGTTCAAAGTTCACTTTCTTGGCTGCGATATTTTTATAAGAACTAACGATCCTTTTTAATAGTTTCCTGTCTGTTGCACTAAGCCTAATTACGAAGGTGTTCATTTCCTTTGTTACAAGACCTTGTAGGTCGGCAATGTAGTTACTACACTTTAACCAATCCTATGCGGGAATTGCTAACAGCCCTCAAAAAGTGCTACAAATCACACGCTTCCTCATGGTACCTTGCACTTACGAAACCTGTCTAACAATGAGCTAGCAATAACGCAGTGACCGACGTGTTTATTAAACATGTTATCAAAGTCTGAGGAAGGAGTAACGAAGTCTAAATCGCTTAACACTGAGTCTTTATCACCCGAGCGTTAAGCTATTGTTTGAATGCTTAATAACATCGTTTTGCAAGGGACTTCTGGAACAATCAGGCCAACTGTCTCACAAAAAAAAGTCTGTCTGTTATTTGCAGATTCATTGGCTAATTAGCAAAGGCTAAATGGGTTGCAGACGGGAAGTGAGGACGGAAATTATGCTTGACGTAAGCCGGTCATGGCCCGTGCAGCAACGCGGCTGACTCAACGGGCATGTGATGAGCCGCCCAGTGTTCGGTTACAGCCAGCGCAGATTCTGATTCGCACTACTCCCACACAAACTACACCTACATAAATTACAATTTCTGTCGGCTGTTTCCAACTAAAAGTTTTATTTCAACCTACGTTCATTTCGAAGCACTTCTTCCCAGCACGGTTTCAGACTGATGTTGAAAGAATACGATATACGCGTTTCCAAACGCGTGATACAGTGATGATGACGAGACGAAGATGTGTTTAGACTCTACATAAAATAAATCCAGAATATGCAGCTGGACCTAATTTGTTATTTAAAATTACACTTTCTAAGACAAACAAAATACGCAACACTGAACATATACGTTTCATTCCTTCCAGTCTCATTTAATACTTTGTTACAGTACTAAAAATTGTCACGTTTGCAAAGAAAAGTAGCTGGCAGCATAGAATTGAAAAAAGGGGCATGATGATGAGAATCCTTTACAACGGTAAAGTTCTTCGACCAAGGGGTTAACGGTTAAACATCGCAAACCATCAATGCGATTCTAACGACATAACGTTACATTATTTTTGTGAGTTGAGGAGTGAAATAGCAAAAATCAATCAAATAAAAAATGCGACTTTGAAATGTAGTTAGAAACTGTATCCGATGATACAATATACAATGAGCGTCAGTACTGAAACTGTTGCAGGCAAACGTCATCCATATCACACGGTTGATACCTGGTACGGGGCGCGATGTTTACAACCGTATACATGATTACGACATATGCTTATTTTTAATGGAATTGCAATGACACTAAAATAAGTAGTTTTATATACTGAGGTCGTTCGAAATCTCTAACATGCCTAGGACAGCGAGTGCTGTACAAATTAAAAAGGAAGCAAATTACTGCTCAGCCTCCCTTGGTGACATCATTAGACTATGTACACAAGCGCGGATAGGATAAGGACGAGGAACAAAATCGGGCATGTCCTTTTCAAGGACACTATCCCAGCATTCATCTTAATTATGGAAACCGCAGAAACTTTAATCTGTGTGATCGGGCAGGGACCAGACCCTTCTCCTCCCGAATGAGTCCAGTGCTTTAACGACTGCGTCCCCTTGCTCGGTAATGTGCCAATAGATCTTCAAAGTTTGGTGGTGACTGACGGTATATTTTTGCCAAATGTTACTTTAGCCACGATATTTTCTCGAATGTAGTACTAGCGATGATACACACTATTTTTATGTACGTGTGTGTGACTATATCGATTTATTTACTATAAACTAAATATTTTACAGCACAATAGATAAATCGATATACATAGGCTTACACGTTAACTTCAAAACTGCGGGTACATTTTTCTTTTACTTCGTAGATCTTTATACTCTTGCGCTGACACACATATTTCTTCGACAGGACTTTTTTGTGTGAACTGCTTACCACAAGAAGAGTTAGGCATTGGTCCTTAGTGAATAGGATACGGTAAGTACCTAAATCGTATCCCTGATATTTGGGAATCTGTGTAAGATTATAAATTAGTTTTACCGTGTCCATTAGACTTCTGAAACGAACATTTCAAAGAAGCTGTTTTGTTTATGGTGACACCACGCTTCCATTATCACGGAAAGTCAGTCACTTATTAGTTAATTTTTTGGTGGATTTGTATCACGATGCTACCGCCACGAATAAGATACGTTACTCCCGAAAACTCTCTTGATCTCCCCTTGTATTCCCCCTTCTCCCTCCTACAGAGAGATAATTATATACTTTCGAGTACTAATTCGTTCGTGATTCGCAGAAGTACAAATGTTTGCAGGTTGTATTAGAATAGGTTGGTCTCATTTTGAAGTTCATACTGACTGTTTTTTAGGGTTTTCTTAAACACACTCCAGGTGAATGATCAAATGGTGCCCTGAGAAAAGCCATGAACGGTATCTTTGTATATCCTTCTAAAATTAATTTACAGCACTGTTTCGAACGCCGCTGCTGTAGACAGTATTTTCAAGCAAAACTGATTCGTTAGAGAGTTTGAAAACTTTTTTTTTTCGTCTGTGGGCAGTTCTGGTGCTCCCATACCTCAAAACTTTCATTTCATCTGCCTGACTGTAACGAATGCTGTTTAAACAACACATATTTACTGTTCAACGATTAGAAATGCCGTAAATATGCATATTAGTAGCTGATACAGCAAAAAAGCATATTACACCCTTCGAAATATTTTTGGACCATCACTAACTCGAGGTGTAAGACAAGGTTTCAGAATGCAATCGGCGAAGTCTTTAACCGTATACCGCCGATGAAGAAGACATGACAGCATGTACAGTACATAGGAAGAGCCTGCAAGCTGCACTGCAGTGGCGAAAAAAGACAGGAAAAGAATACGTAACATACGAGCAAATATTATCTAATATGAAGTAATACGAGGTCAACAACGTCCATCCGTACAACTGTAAAAGTGCAAGGCCACACTAACAGTTTCAGCTGGTTAACTGTAAGCCGAACACTATGAAAAGTGGTTGAAATACTGAAAGACAAATTTGCTCACACTAGGGTGAACTTTCCCCAACGAATCTCTCACGACCGTTATCCTTATCTCTTTGTGGGCGTTGTCCCTGAACGCCTGAAGTCGATAGCACAGAACGACTAAAGGCTGCAACAACGAATAGCATATTTCGAATCTCTCTGAGCGCATCATTTTCTTTTTTATGCTCTACAGAGAAAGTGAGTTCAATTTCATTACAACCTGAAGGCAGATTGAGCTGTCCATCTCAGACACCTCTCTCGATCTCAAGATAAAACAGATACCAGGATCACGTGAAATTACATCAAGCTGGTAGCATGCAACTTATCTGGCGCTAGCGAGATTAGACACTTCTGAGCGACACGAGATAGGAACTAGGAGTCCTTCGAGCGAAAGTACCACGGTTTTCCCGCATAAATCGAGGGAAGGCGTGGTCATAAGATGAAATGGCAATACATTCAACTTTTCTGCAATGTGAACTTTTTCAGGCAAGCTCAATGCGGCGCACCACTAGAGATAACTGCGCCACTGTAACCGTCCGATAAATTACGTCAACATTAGACAATAAGGCGCGAAAGTCGCAGTTCAGGAGAGGACTGCTAGAGTCAAAAATTACGTGCTTGCAAATAGTATCACACTTTGTACCAGACACGCATCATATCTTTGTTAAACAAGAATGAGTGATATCATCTGGGAGACGACATGCACCGTGACACGTAGCGACTAAGAGCATTAAGAACTTACAAGGCACAGGCATGGAAGCAGCGCGAATGACTGCCTCCTGCTCCTCCCTGTAGCTGGAGACCCGCCTCGTCCTCGGTAAGGTGTCCATCGCTGCGCTCCCGCAGCCACCAGCAGACTGCACGCTGCCCACTTAGCGAGTGACACCGGAGAGGCGCTTGCTTAGTAAGGCCTATCTTATCTACTGATAAGCAATGAGGTACGTTTCACACGTACGCCGAGCGGCAGACCGAACCCGTACATAGCCGTCGCTGGCACAGTCGCGACCGTGCCAGCCGCGGCAGCACTTGCGGAGTGTGGGCCGTAGCAATCCGCTGCCGGTCCGGCCTTACATAAGGCTCGACAAACTCCGGAACGCCTCGGCTATGTTGACTCCCCTTTCGGCGGCGCCAGAGCTGCCGTCACAAATTGCTTTTCAACTATTCCTGAATGAGTAACTTAGAGCCGGGAAAGCCTCTCTCATACCCGTATCAGTCAGAAAAACTGACTCGGAAAGCGGGCACACAGTGCTCGAAGAACACGACGTCGAATTTGTGTACTGACGTATTTATACTATTGCAAATATGTACCAATGCTCTGCCAAATTATTCGGTAAGGGAGGTAGATTATTAACTGAAATAAAACGAAAACTGTAATGACAACTTCGTACCTAGAAATGTGTTTTCGGAAAGGATTCTTCCTTCAAGCAACTATGTAATTTTTTGTCCATACACGTTTCTGTTAAGTTTCACCATCGTCAGTGGGTTCATTTTGTTTCCTGTTGAATAACGTGGAAAAATTTGCATGGAAATATACACAGTTATGGAATTACAGTCATTATATCCTTAACACTGTATCGTAACATATGCCTTAACAGTACATACTGATGTTTATGCATCTGTTGTCTGAAGTACAGTTCGTACTTTCAAAATTTTGTCATTTGCAACCAACGAGGAATTCTCTGCTGTACATTAGTTGAACTGAACGAAAATGTACTGCGGAAAGACGGATACCTACTTATTAACATGTGCTATTAAGGCATATACTTTGTTACAATGTTATTAGTGTGATGACCGTGCTCGCAAAACTGTATATATCATCATGCAAATGTTTACCTGTCATTCGGCAGTAAATAAAATTAACCCACTGACGATGGTGAAACTCTAGTGATTCGTGTATTGGCAAAATTAGGCGGACTTTTTTCTATTTTAAATCTGAGACATTACAAACAAACACATCTGATGTGCGTCATCGCGGTCTGTAGAAACCACATCATGTCACAACTGCAATCCTAAATGAAAAACACAAACAAGCCCACCTAGTACTTATGACACGATCATCGAAACGCGTAATAGAAGTAAATAAAAAGTGACTCGCGTAGCAAATAGTTGTTATTGCGCATTAATAACTCGCGGTTTTACGAATGGTTTCAAGAGAAACAACGTCGGATGCGGCTATAAAAGTTGCAAGTTATTTCGAAGAGGCAATTGCTATCTTGAGATGCATACCGTAGGCCGTTTCTGCTAATGTCTCACGTGAGTGCTGCTGCTTTTATAGGATCAGGCACTTGAAGAAACTACAAAAATGCTGGAATTCAGTTCAGGTGAAACAAGGTTTAGATGGCTATAGGGTCGTCCTAATGTTGGCTCCTCGAGATTCCCGTAAGTCGTTGCATGCTAATTTCGGAATTATTCCTTGAACAAGATCACGGTCGCTTCCTTACCAATTCTGACCCATCTAGTCTCTAATTATATAACGTCGTCTGAAAGGTAAGTGCAACCTCCTCCCGCTGCACAAATTCAACCCACAATAAGTTTCTGAAGATTATGGATGATTGCCTCGTTGAGTTATTGTGCTATTTTCACTTACATCTGATTGGATCCTAGAGAACAATTCTGACAATTAATCTGTCGGCTAACATACTTTTGTGGTGTGAGACTTAACGCGATCTTAAAAGAAGCTGTTTACTGGCGTTACACGAAATAATCTTATCTCTGAACTTTGATCTCGATAAAATGACTGTTGCAACCGAAGTATGGTATGCGCCACAATCTCGTCAGACCATACCTCGCTTTAGCAAATCCACTCATGCAGCTCGAAATAAGAGTGTCATCGGAAGGTAAACTCCACGAGCAATAGTCAGAAAGACTTTACTTATTTAAAAAGCTCATAAATGACAATTATTAAGAAACACACTGATTAAAACATTTTACAACCACTAAACTAAATTTCTTGGGTTTGTTTGTTTATTCATGTGGCAAGTTTCGAGAAATTAAATTTCTTTATCAAATGTTACCATCAGCAAAACTCTCTAAACCGGACATGTGAATAAATAAACAAAAACTGTCCCAACGTTGGCTGTGGAAGGATTAATTCGATCTTTTCCTAAGCTGCTTCAGGCCCAGAGTCTACAAAACGCAATAAAAATGAAGAGTTCCTAACAATTTTTAACTCTTTTGACTTGAATGGAAACTGGCTCCTTTATTAAGAACGCACAAGGCTTGACTACTTCCCGACAATAATTTATATTTCCATAGAGAAATGCTCGTCATGAAGAAAAGAGGGTGATGTTACTGCTATCTCTCGAGTCAAAATTTGAAGGAAAATGAATTTCAGATCATATGAGATGCTGTTTTCATCTGACATTTCATCATTATTAGTGTCCCCAAGTTTAGAGCGCGCTGTTACTACGCAACCACGTACAGAATTAATGAATAGCCGCTCTGGTTGCTAATACGTTCTTTAATTTATTCCTCGGCCGGTTCCGGCTTTATATGGAACCCATTTTCTGGTGGATCTGAAAACTGTGCTGTGGTGATGCAACGTCAAGTGATCTGATTTTCAGATCCGCTAGAAAATGACTTAAATACAAAAGCCTAAAAGGGTCGAGAACTAAATTAAAGAACGCATTAGGAACTGGAAAGGCTATTCACTAATTTATAAACATTCATATAGTTAATATTTTTGTACGGGATAGTACAACACACGAACCACACGGTGTGGCTATTTCAATGGAAGCTCTTCTGAACTTTTAGTTCGTAACCTCATGTCCAGTAAGCCTTGTCCAATTACAGGAAAGAGAGTTATTTTGCTTTATACACTGAAACAACAACAATATATCTAATTATTAAGAATTTTTATAGATAATGGAGACGTAGTTTTAATTGCCCAGAACCTCCACATTATCATATAATCGAGGAACACGCACAAGCTAAGCCTCCCAACTAAATTCTCAAACCCACAAATTGTCACGCTTACTTTTAGCCAGCGTAATGTTTGTCTATTGTCCTAATAGCTGTAAAATTGTACATGCCAAGAGGAATAACTGACAAAAGTTGAACATTTGTTAAAAATGAATGTGGAAATATGAATTCGCCTACTCGCCAAGTGCATGCGGAAGTTCTCTTCAATAAAGGCCTACGAATTCGAGTTCCAGATCAATCAGCAATCTACAGTCACTTTGTAGAACTATTAGAGATACTTGTCGCATACCACACAACGTACTTACGAGAAGTGCTAAGCAAGGGACGCTACAGAGAAATGCTTCGACAGTGGTCCACAAGCTGTAGCCGCCTAACAACTCCCGCTGTCTCACTTTTCCTTAAGCAAATCTCACTTTTTTTTATTTATAACTAGCTGCTATTTACGAGTAGAGGTAATGTAAGGTAACGGTTAAGTAGTCGCTCAGGGTACTGAGTAGAAAACACTAATAAACCTCGACAGAAGAGCAACAGAGAAAACAACGAGATGAAGGGTGACGGGTTCCAAGATGGAAACCAACCAAGACAGTAGAGTGAACCTATATGTAATAAATTATTCGGCACTCTTTTAAAACTTTCAGGTTGTTGAACTGAATTGTGTTTAGAACGTATGCGTGCGTGCGTTCCTCTTTTTTACAATTTCTGAACCTTCATGTCAGAAATAAAATACAATGCTTTCTTTTTCATCAAGAGTACCGAAGGACAACCACCAACTCGAAGTGCACGCAGGCTAATAAATCACAGGTAGACGACGACAAGTATCTCCCAACGGAAATAATAAAAAAGAGTTAAATGTCGGTTTATCTTATTTTTGTGAGCAGCAGACAGAATAAGACTTCTGACCAACTTTCTTAGCTGGATACCGTTTCACCTTAGGAGTTAGCTTTATTTTCCATTCCTACTGAAAACGAAGTACGCGACAATAAATACTGAACCGTTCCGAGTCAAAACAGTTTCCTCTTGACGCCACATATCATGACAGGACAACCATGTATGTGATTTAATAGTATCATTCAAGCGTTATCCCCACCACTTATTTGTGTTCTGTACAGTACCTGCATCACAAAGATATTTGGATCCCAGCACTATGGGACCGACGAGTAGGAGCGACATTTTGATGACATTGCCTTTCATCACCATACCCAACTGCTCGCAAGGAGAGAAAACACTACAATGACTGTAATTTATTTTATTGTATACAGTTTTATAGTAACAAACATGTAACAAATACAGACTTAGTTCACAGAAACTTCGCCGGGTGATGGAAGTGAATGTCGTCTAAAAAAACTCACTCGGCTACAAGCCTGAGAGCATATTAGTTCAACTTCCTGTGAGAGCCTATGAGAAATTCCCATCCCGTGATCGTGGCAAATTACTTATTTGGGAACTAGAGAAGTCGACAGAAAATTCTCATAATACATGAAATGCGAAAAAAATAGTTAAGAGTAGTCTTAGTTCCAAGTAAATAGCTCCATGAACATTACGATATTGACACACATTAATAATTAACATTTCTTCGTGATCGTCCCGTTACAGTACCTTTACATTAAATCAGATAATGTTCTCACACACCTTTGGTCGTCATGATTTCCGTCGAAAGCGTTTCAAAATTTCCGGCCAGGGTGGCCGAGCGGTTTTAGGCGATACAGTCTGGAACCGCGCGATCGCTACGGTCGTAGATGCGAATCCTGCCTCGGGCATGGATGTGTGTGATGTCCTTAGGTTAGTTAGGTTTAAGTAGTTCTAAGTTCTAGGGGACTGATGACCTCAGATGTTACGTCCATTAGTGCTCAGAGCCATTTGAACCATTCGTTTCAAAATTACAATTCCATCCACAAGGACTGCAACCTGTTTTAATCGCTCATCTCAAAGTGAAAAACTGAAAGTTTAAAACCGGGCGGTGGTCCTTCATAACTGAGCCGCCAAACTTGTCGGGCTGCGTCAGGTAAATATTTCGAGGAATTACGAAAGGTGGTTGTTAAATCTCTTTTATAGAAAGAAAACATTACAGTGATAAGTGTAGTTTATTATTACACACTATTTTATCGGAATATACAACTAGCAACAAAGATTTAGTGCACATATCTATTTTGTTTTATTGCGAAACTTCTACACTTTTCTACATTCACGTTCTGCAATAATCCTCTGTTCTCGTATGACCAGTGCTTCATTTACTAGATCCGCATACGGGAGGACCGGAGTTAAAGTCCCGTGCGGCCATCCAAATTTACATTTTCTGGGGTTTCCCTACTTTGATTACTAAGGCAAATATCAGTGTGTATCCTTTGAAAGGGATACGATCGCCTAACTACCCCACCCTCGTCCATTCGCAGCTTAAACTCGTCATCGATAGAACACTGTATCCTAGTGTACCTACCTCTTTGCTGATAAAATAGGCTGTGGCTAATAGAGTCCTAGGACGATGATACTTATTCTCCTCTTCGATCTACGTCTCCCATGCGAAGAAAATGAAAAATGAGTTAATATACGGCGCTAATCTTGTCACTTGTCATCTCTTAATGTTCACTTATTTTCTGAAACGTGGTAGTTATGAAATGCATTAAAGGACTTTACAACATTTTCAAACAACGTGTGTTCAGTTACTCATTTAGAAACGTAAAATTAAGATGTAGCCGGCCGCGGTGGTCTCGCGGTTCTAGGCGCGCAGTCCGGAACCGTGCGACTGCTACGGTCGCAGGTTCGAATCCTGCCTCGGGCATGGATGTGTGTGATATCCTTAGGTTAGTTAGGTTTAAGTAGTTCTAAGTTCTAGGGGGCTGATGACCACAGCAGTTGAGTCCCATAGTGCTCAGAGCCAATTAAGATGTAGTAAGTAAAAATGTAAGTAAAAATGTCCGCATTATCCGCCTATTATACTAAATAAGTACGAAAATAATCTGCGACAGTTCTTTGTGAAATGCTGAAGCTTGAGGCTCATAAATCAAACCGAGTGAAGTGGCACAGTGGTTAAATAGACAAGACTCGTATTTGGGAAGAGTGTGGCTAAAATCCTTGTGATTTAAATGTTGTTTTGTTCATAAGAACGTCACTCGTAAAAATTACTTTTCGGAAAGTTTTACTGTTTTTGCCACGACTTTCATTAGTACAAATGTAAATGCATATAACTCATTCACTTTATATGTTATCTACTGTAGTTCATTAGCACTTTTTTTCTTTATTTCAAAGTAATTTACACGACACATGAAGTGGAGCTAATTACGCAAATGTATTCTTATGCAGTGTAGGACTGGACGACGTGCTGGCAACGAATATGATTCTGTAGTCAAACAAGTGTAGCTATCTGAAGATGGGTATGATGGTCCGAAATTGGCCATGACATTAAAATAAAACCTGATTTAGGTTTCCCGTGATTTCAGTAACTGAAGGGGAATGCCGGGATGATTCCTTCTTTATGACCGTGGCAAATTTACTGCCCCATCCTTGTCCAACAAGAGCTTATGCACTGCTCGCAATGACTTCGACAACACGAAGACGTTAGACAGTAATTGCTAATAGTCTTATCGAAATTATTATTTGTTTCTGTGATTAATTAACTCGGAAGTTAATAGTCTACCACAAAACAGGACTGGACTGTCGACTGGTAATAGTTCCATTAGAATCACGGATTACTACCAAATTCGGACGCCTCAAAAGGTAAACCTGAAGTTTCCAGACGATTGGATCTACAGTGAAATATATGTCTTGAAAGGACATTGTAAGTGAGGTTCCAATATCACTGCTTAAAACATTCATTGGTTATAACGATAGCTGTTTCGGAAGATTTCCATTTTCCAATTAGTCTATGTTGACCTGACGTATATACAGTACAACATGTGGTGTGACTGTATCTGGTAACAGTTCTTGTTATATTTCAGGTCAAATTCTAAACTATCGATATGTAAATATAAATGTAAATGCAAATAAATGTAAATATAAATATAATATGCGAATGTGTAAATACATAACATCTATAGTGTGGGCGATAACAATTTTTTACAGGAAATATCTACAATATTATACCAAAATATTACGCCACACGGGATAAAACAGCACAAGATCAACGTGAAATCGATATTTTATAATTTCACGTGAAATATAACGAGACCAGTTACCAGATACAGTCCTACCAAATGTTATATATACGTCAGGACAACGTACACGTACTTGAAAATGGAAAGCTTTCGAAACAGCTGTGGTTATAATCAACAAACATTTTCAGTAGTGATCATGTGTACATAATTTAGTGTACATGTCTCTTTTGTCTTATTGCGAAACTTCTACACTTTTTACCATATAGCCCAGAGCCATCTCTACACTTTTCTACATTCACGTTCTGCAATTCTTCTGTTCTCGTATGACGCAGTGCTTTATTTAGTAGATGCGCATACGCGTACAACGTAACTATTCTAAGAATCAGTAAAAGGTCTTAATTTTGAATGAAAGGTGGAAATACTGCCAAAAGTTCGGTATATTCTGAAGTCAAGAATTAGACCTTCATTGCGAAGTCCATGCTAATCCTAAGACAATCATGCATAAACTCTTTCATTTACGTTTATGGTAACGTACACAAAATCCTGCACCGGCAAACTTTCGGAATTACGGGCGGCTATGGAGGCAGCCTGGCTCAATATTCCTGCAGGTGACTTCCAAAGACTTGTTGAGTCCATGCGATGTCGAGGCATTACGCCAGGGAAAAGAAGTCCGACATGATACTAGGACGTATCCCATGACTTTCGTCACCTCATTGTACAAATATTTCTAAAAGGGAGTTACTTCATTGTACAACAAGAAAAAAAATGTACCAATAATCTCAAGGGCTGTTGAAACAACGACTGGATGGACAACAAATTAAATATACAGAAGAGTGGTTTGAGTGCTTTTGGTAAACTAAACCAATGGCTGCAAAATAATAAACTGAAATGTGCAATTAATTCTGACACGAAGCAAGAAACGTACGGAAGACCTCTGCCCTCAAGCAAGGCAGTTCATTTAAACAGGAACTTCTCTTAGCCTTTGCGCAAATACTAACACGTTTTGATGCAATCACTGTTAAGGAGAGAGATGTGCGTATCCCGTTATCAGCTGTCTCAGTCACACACTTCCGCCCAGAGGAACGACTTTGTCTTGTACTTGAGAAAGTCATACCACCCGTCACACACTCTAAATGAACTCGAGGTCTCCTATAACTTAGCAGAAACCAGCGTGTGTTTAACTCGAATGCAAAAAGCACAAAAGTAACCTGTTCACCATTCTCCCAAAGAGCATGCGATAAACCGCTGCAAAATAACATCCACACTGCTGGCCTTGATTCTGAATTATGCCGTCTGCCCACTTCGTCAATTTCCCGCGTTAATACGAGTGCACACAAGAAGGACCCAGTGTAGCCGGTAAAGCGCTAATGTTGGTGACGAGTGAAGATTAGGAACGAATGTTAACCTCAAAAGTCCTTTCTAAATCGAGTCATTTGAGTTGGGGCACAAGCTCAGTTGGACAAGGATGAGGGAGGGAGTCGTGGAGGCACTATCTCGGCACGACCGAGAAGTGGTTTTTGTGATTAACACGTGCACAAGAGCCAGAGAAAAATTTCAAAGGTTAAGTAATTTTCATTTAATTCCTTCACACAAAATCCTGCACCGGCGAACTTTCGCAGTTACGGGAGGCTATAGAGGCAGCCTGGCTCAATATTCCTGAAGGCGACTTCCAAAGATTTGTTGAGTCCATGCGATGTCGAGGTATTATGCCAGGGAAAAGAAGGTCCGACATGATAATAGGACGTATCCCATGACTTTCGTCACCTCAGTGTATAAATATTTCTAAAAGGGAGTCACTTCATTCTACAACAAGAAAAAAATATATATACCAATAAACTAAAGGGCTGTTGAAACAAAGACTGGATGGACAACAAATTAAATATACAGCAGAGTGGTTGTAGTGCTTTTGATAAACAAAACCAATGGTACTTTAAGCAATATAGTTCTTTCTGGAATATCATGACACGAGAAGGGACCGAGATAACACCCAAAATAAAAGTGGGTACGCAACATTAGCAAACATGCAGGTGCAACGTGGATGCATATAGCTGAAGAACTTAATGCATGCATTAATCCAGGTGAGGTCTTTAAACAGCAGTTGTTGCCGAATGAGACGATGATGAATGAATGAATGATGATTAATGCGCTCTACAACGACAATAACACCGTCTGTCCCTAGAACTGATTTCTTTACAGTCCGAACGCATCCGGCATTCTAGCAGCACAGACGGCGTTATAAGGGCTGCGCTGTTGCACCAGCGTGACGACAGGAAGAGAGATTTTCAATTGCAGACGTCTTAAATAATTGTGGGAGCCTTTCACGGACTCTCTACATTGTAACACTAGGAAGAACTTTCAAAGCAGGCAAGAACAATGACATGTGTGACGCAACTACAACACAATAGACTTCTGGAAGCACTAATGAAATACGAAACAGTATCTAGTATTAAAATTCGGAAACAAATGGTTATAATCCCAACTTAGAACCTATCTACAATGTGTTCTGTTATCCGATTGGAAAAATACCCATCATTCCGCTACATCTACTAAATAGATGTATTTTACACGGCGCTAACAGGAGAACAGAAACCTTTGAACAGCCAACACACTCAATTCCTACAAGACACCGGGAGCCGTCGAGTAAGCGAATATTAAGTTGTTTACTAAGTTTTGTCTCATTTATTAACCCATCTGTAATAAGAACTAACTACATTTTTACAGAGCAAGATTATCCTAACAACGTTCAATTGACATTTTCATACGACTTAATAGATAAACACTTTTCATCGAAAAGGCAAACATCGAAGCGGAAAATCCACGATGTCTACAAAAAAAGAGTCATTAACATATTTGTGCACTATTCACGGCGACGTATCGAGACGAAATGATAAAATGTGAGGTTCCGTGTTTCGTTCACTGCATTTTAGTCTTATCACTCTAAAAGCTTAACGTTACTCACGAAGACGACGGTTCAATCCGTGTCCGGCCATTCTACCGCGAAACGTGCAACATTTTGAAATAAAGCTTAGGAAGACTCGAGCCGTAATTCGTGGACAAGCACGACGACGTGCTGAATAACGTAACTATGTCGGTGCGTGAGAAACAGCGTGCTGTAATCGAGTTCCTAATTCGAAAATTATGTCCGCATCTGGAGCAACCTCTTATTCAGCATGACAATGCCAGAACATACACGAGCACTGCGACATCTGCAACAATCCAGTGCCTTCGGTTCACTGTCATCGATCATCCTCCATACAGTCCCGATTCCGACCCCATTCGATCCTAATTTGTTTTCAGTACTTAAAAAACACATTCGAGGACTTCCCTTTGACAGCGATGAAGGGTCGCAAGCAGAGGTGAGGTTGTGACTCAGTCAACAAAGTCAAGTGTCGGTAACAACAAACTGGTCTCTCTTTGGGAGAAGTGTGTTCATCGCCAGGGTGACTATATTGAGAAATAAAATACGTAGACATGAAGAACAGAGGTGCAGAATGTTAAAAAAGTTTATTCTATTTAAAAAGTGTTTTCGTACAAAGAAACCGGACGCGTTTTGGTTTTTTTTTACGCACCATAGAACAAACCAACGCGTTTCACGCTTGCCTAGAACTTCGGAAATCTACATTTCTCTTTTCCTACACCGTTTCGCTTGTTCCTTCACCAACATCTGTCCGACGTGCAAAATAATCCTGGCTGTATGCTACTAGATTTGCATCGCAACTGTCACTTGCGTTGCATCGAATGAAACCATTGTGCCCATGATATCATCGGGAAAAAAATTTAGTATTCGTAGCGATAGCACGCTTCAATACGCATTCTCTTCAGTTCTCTCAGATATAAACGCTTGTTCAAAGCTACAAGCGAATAGCAGTGAACATAGGTGAACTGTCTGTGAATGCTCGTTCGCTGGTGCTCGTTTTCATTCGTTCTGGTGTAAAATAGACTTCAGTAGCATCTCGCGCAGCAGATACTGCAAACGAATTTTTGAGTTTCCGAGCGCTCTCTCTTTTTGTTATTTATTTATTTATTTATTTTCTTCTTCAAACAGCACGGTGACATGCCCTGAGAAACATTAATGTTGTCTTCCCTGGGATCTCCTCTATGTACTGTGTCAGTGTTGGTGCTGGTAATTTGCAATTTTTTGGTTACGTTTTCTCCATCCATTTTCTAGCAGAATATTTGTCAATGTCAGAATCGTAAGTTTATGAAATCTTGACACGATGACAAATGATATACGTATCAGAAACGACTACTAGTTTAATATTTTGATAATTTTCTGTTTATAGTCTAACTGTGTTAATAATTATTACCGGTTTTGCCCCATTTTAGAATCTCTTCAGATCTATTTTAGTTGCAGAGCAACCCGTCAGTTACATTTGATGTGTTCAGTCTCTGAAAGTCAACAGTGAACACTTAGTGCTTAGTGACTCATGGAGGCTGATCGAACATATGTAACTGAGAGGTTGTTCTGCAACTACAAGAGATCTGAAGAGGTTCTAATATGGACCTAAACTAGTGCATTTGTAGCCTGAAAGTAATATATATCTGAATCGCAACTGATGATCTGAATTTGGCGTCCTGGCCTACAAAATCATCTGTTATACATCCGATTGAAAACATATGGAACCTCATCAAGCACCAGCTGCACGAATTGCATACATGTAATTGTGAGGATATTCCTTTTCTTAGACGTTTAATTTATCCACTGTCAGCCAAAACCGTCATACATTCGGCTTTAGCATGTGAGCTACAGGGCAAGATTTTATTTGTGCTTTGTATTATATTCCCGCCAATATACAAAGCCCGCGATACTGGGCTACTCAGTCGGAAATTTTTTTTATTCCTTCTAGGAGACATACATTCATATCCTCTGCGGATTAGTCTTCATCTACATCATCACATAAAACTAGTACAGAACTCTTTGATGACTTGGGCCTCATGTGAATGTTGACTCTTCTGGGGTTGGTGACGAAATCTTCTCGAGCTTCCAACCGGGAGTGGTTGCGTTGAAATTCCGTGGCGTTTCGACAAGAGTGACACTCCTCGAAACGCTGCGGAATTTCAACGCAGCTACCGTGATGGAGGAGGCTTGGGTCATATTTTTCCAGGCCACTGGCTTTTCTTTGCATGAGATTTCGTACATGAGAACACACTGGTAGGTTTCTTTCTCTCTCGGTGTTAGGATAGTACAACAAGCTCGGTACAGTTGATACTTGTTGCTGGCGGCCAATAGGAGAAAGCCAGATTTACTGCTGATGCAATTTTACCGTAGTACACTGGTGTGCAAAACTTAAGAACGAAAGTAACTTTCGCATGATATGTCACGGCCAAATAACACAGCTCTATGAAACTTAAACCATACATCGAAAGAACTGCTACAATATAGTACAGAAGGTAATTGCTATAAATACGCAACGAGACGAACAGAAATGACACTTTTATTCAAAGAATAATTACACCGAAGTCATCGAGATTAATGATAGTCCCCTGGGCATTATGTAAAGAGGGGAACGTGATTCTTAACAGGGTGTGTGATCGCCACGGACGGCAATGCATCTCTACTATGTGCTCACATTCTGGCCACAAGGATGATGATTGCCGGCCGCGGTGGTCTCGCGGTTATAGGCGCGCAGTCCGGAACCGTGCGACTGCTACGGTCGCAGGTTCGAATCCTGCCTCGGGCATGGATGTGTGTGACCGACGAGTAGGAGCGACATTTTGATGACATTGCCTTTCATCACCATACCCAACTGCTCGCAAGGAGAGAAAACACTACAATGACTGTAATTTATTTTATTGTATACAGTTTTATAGTAACAAACATGTAACAAATACAGACTTAGTTCACAGAAACTTCGCCGGGTGATGGAAGTGAATGTCGTCTAAAAAAACTCACTCGGCTACAAGCCTGAGAGCATATTAGTTCAACTTCCTGTGAGAGCCTATGAGAAATTCCCATCCCGTGATCGTGGCAAATTACTTATTTGGGAACTAGAGAAGTCGACAGAAAATTCTCATAATACATGAAATGCGAAAAAAATAGTTAAGAGTAGTCTTAGTTCCAAGTAAATAGCTCCATGAACATTACGATATTGACACACATTAATAATTAACATTTCTTCGTGATCGTCCCGTTACAGTACCTTTACATTAAATCAGATAATGTTCTCACACACCTTTGGTCGTCATGATTTCCGTCGAAAGCGTTTCAAAATTTCCGGCCAGGGTGGCCGAGCGGTTTTAGGCGATACAGTCTGGAACCGCGCGATCGCTACGGTCGTAGATGCGAATCCTGCCTCGGGCATGGATGTGTGTGATGTCCTTAGGTTAGTTAGGTTTAAGTAGTTCTAAGTTCTAGGGGACTGATGACCACAGCAGTTGAGTCCCATAGTGCTCAGAGCCATTTGAACCATTTGGATGATGATAAGTTGTGGTAGGGCGTTCCATTTCTCCTCCAGCGCGGTTGACAAATGTTAAATGGTCGTTGGTGCATTTGGACGGTCTGCAATACCTCTGCCCGACGCATCCCACACGTGTTCGATGGGATTTAAGTCCGGGGAACCAGCAAGCCAATCCCTTCACCGAATAATCTCTCGTACCAAGAGTTGCGCCCCGTTCGCTGTTCGATGCGGACGCGCATTGTCATCCATAAGAACGAAGATAGGGTATTCACGTAATTACCAAGATTTCCTGACTTGCTATACCCCAATGTCGTCGAAGTACACGGACACATTTCACTTAGTTCCATGTGCCAAAAGCTGTCTTTCTCCTGCGCGGCCGTATCTTGCGGCCGAATCACCGGCATTTAAAGTTTTTCATTTGATTCAGAATGTTTGGTTCTATCTTAAAGCGAAGGAACCGTACTGCAACAAATTCTGGGAATGCTAGTGTATTAAAAGGCAGAAAAACTGTAATATTAACCAGTTAAGGCATGGTCATTATCTATTTTACGAGCGTCACACTACATCCTTCACAGATGCCTATCATTTCACTGTAATTTATTTCCCATTGCAACGCTGCATGACAAAATGTAGAATGCTGTGCAGTTGTGCTATAAACCGAACTACTACGCCGTTCTTTAGTCTTTGAAATCTGGTTTGTGTCTGCGACTACTGAGAATGTGTCATTTCTTACCATGTAACTGATTTCGAGTTTGCTACCCCTTCAAGCCTCTTCTGCACGTAGGAGGATGGCACCCAGCGGATATCTTAAAGCAAGCATTAATCTTTCTGTCACAATCATTGATCAACTACTTTAGATGTGATTTTGCAGCAGGGCTACCCATGTGTTCTTTCCGTCGGCTGGATATTAGTACTCCCTGATCTAGCGAAGTATCTGCGAGCGTTTGAACGGTGACCGTTAGACTTCTCCTTGGCACGATGAGTAGCTAAGACTGCACGGTAATGATTAGTTCTCCATAACATACACTCATTTACTAGTCGCTTTGTTTACCTTTATATTCAGTTCCTGTTTTGTCGAAGTTACCATCTTTCTAGTTATCCAGAAGAGGGTCCCAAGATTCTCACTCTGTGATCATTGCAATACAAAACGTTTCACCGACACGCTACAGAACGCAGACTTCACCTAGTGCGAGCCGCGTCGTGCCCGTCGTTCAGCCGCACGCACTGGGGCACGGGCGGCAGGAATGTCACAGACGTGGCAAGCATTATCCAACGCCTACCGCACTATGGACAACGAGGCCATCTAAGACGGAGCACTAGGGCAGTTTGAACAATAACGGAAGAAAGGCTCGCCTATAGCCATGAACAAGGTGTCATACTGGCACTCAAAAATAATGCTGCAAGGAAAACACGCAAACTTATCAGTATGGCCTTAGAGGGCTTTTGAACCCAGCTCCTCCAGATTTCTACAACACTCAGTGTGATTACACTTGTTAATATCCAGATTACAACGGGTGCAAGTGTAGATTTTTTATATGTGGTACCTTAATTTATACACACATCAGTGTGTTGATTTTTTTTATTTTTTTTTCTTCTCTGTGTGAAACAGTCTTCCCACCAACACTTCACTTCACAAACTTTACCACCTGATGTTTTCTGCACGGTCGTATTGCACGACTAAGTGGACTACGCCTGTCAGCACACGCTAACCGTTCTGCGTCCACGTATCCAAACTAACACCTGAACTGATGCCCACGGAAAAATAAGCATTAATAGCTTGCTCTTGCGACATGCATTTGGAAAGCCTCCTGCAGAGAATAGTCAGAGGAATGAAACCGTTAATTCTTTTTTTTTTTCTTCCTCTAGACACAGTCGTCAATTAACATCAACGTCTACAAAAATGAGCTCTGTTACATTCTGAAGGCTTCACAGGTAGACAATTTGGTTACAGAATCTAAATGGGATGATGCTCCCAATCAATACAGCAATTGGTATCGAGGAAAGTCCTTAACATGGTAACTCCTACTAGCGAGCTACAAATTACCATCACCGCTTACATCGTGCTGGATGGATTTTAAGTTTCACGATTGCCGATTTCTTTCGTAGAAGCACAAGATATAACGTACTGTTACGTTTATCCCTGTAGCTATAACAACAAATTCTACACATAGCAGCTAGAAGTATTGTTATTATTATTTATTCGACACACAGACGCAGTGGAACACTTTTTAAAAAAAGTTCATTATTTGCACAGCGATATGTTCACTCTTAAATATAACGTACTTCCACATACCCAGATACGAGCGGTCCCCAGTTGAAATAAAATTCATTACATACTTCAGCGAAAGCAATCTTTCCGCATTTGTTCAATCAACTTTGGAGTGTTACCCCCGGATTAGACAGAAAACTTAAGGTCAAACGTAAGAAAGGAAAAGAAGTCGAATCCAGAACAAAATAAGCTGTGAGTTTCTGTACTGCACTCCTTCAGTCAGCAGAGACGATACAAAAATAATGAAACCAGGGGGCCGTTTCCGTGACGACAAAACATCATTTCCTCCACATCCGTGCCGGTGAGGCGGACGATGCTGTAACGTCAACAGAGGAGGGGCCTCCTGCTGAGCGTAAACAAACAATGCATTCCTGTGGGGCGGTCCACCAGGGACAGCTGAATACCTGCCCGTAATAACTTCTATACGAGCCACGTTGCCGTCTTTCATAAATGCTGTTTTCCCAGCCGAAAAATATTATTTTCCAAATCGAATTTTAGGTGCAGTATTTAAAATATGTTTTCATAAGATAGGCATCGTTAGTAATGTGCAATAGGGATATGAAAATCTTAGCCCTACGATCGCGTTTGGCTTTCCGCAATAGGGAGGATAAAAGGCAACCGGCTATGGTGTAACAACCTGCTGCCTGTCCGGAGGAAACGAGCAGACTGTTCACCGAAAGCCGGTGCTTAAAGAGCAATTATATGCAAGAATGCGGCGGCGCGCTCAGTCCCCTTTCTGTACCGTTAGCCTGTCGTGGACACGGCAGATGCATGACCAATGCTCTTACTCTAACATTCCGCCATCCTCCTCTTCACCGTCGCGAAAAATGACAAACAGCGTCTATCAGTCCGACTTGATGCAGTTACTTTAACCTGCTGTACGAGGTGACAATAGTCACATCCATTTCTTCAACTGAATTGTGCAGCAGTAATTTCAGTATTCGGACTCATGTTTTACGGCTTGCGATTTTCCTCAAACGACTCCCAACTACAAAAATACAAGCAAAACTTCCTGAGAGAGCGATCTTAGAACTACCCAAATGTAATTTTCATGTCACAACGGTAACAACAACAATTTCTTTGCAAACAGTTCTTGAATCGTAGGATAAATTTTAAATGAACACATCGCCATTTGACTATATTGTTGTTTATTTAATTACGACCAGGATTTGGCCCTTTTATGCCATTTTATATCATTAACATATATTGCAGGAGATCAAGCTCAAAATGACCATATTTTCTTAATTTATGGGCAAATCTGACATTGATGTCCTGCAATATACACTATGTGATCAAAAGTATCCGGACACCTGGCTGAAAATGACTTACAAGTTCGTGGCGCCATCCATCGGTAATGCAGGAATTCAATATGGTGTTGGCCTACTCTTAGCCTTGATAACAGCTTCCACTCACCAAGGCATTCCTTCAATCAGGTGCCAGAAGGTTTCTTGGGGAATGGAAGCCCATACTTCGCGGATTGCTGCACTGAGGAGAGGTATCGATGTCGGTCGGTGAGGCCTGGCACGAAGTCGGCGTTCCAAAACATCCCAAAGGTGTTCTATAGGATTCAGGTCAGGACTCTGTGCAGGCCAGTCCATTACAGAGATATTATTGTCGTGTAACGACTCCGCCACAGACCGTTCATTATGAACAGTTGCTCGATATTGTAGAAAGGTGCAATCGCCATCCCCGAATTGCTCTTCAACAGTGGGAAGCAAGAAGGTGCTTAAAACATCAAATTAGGCCTGTGCTGTGATATTGTCACGCCAAACAACAAGGGGTGCAAACTCCCTCCATGAAAAACACGACTCCGAATTTTACTGTTGGCACTACACACGCTGGCAGATGTTCGCCGGGCATTTGCCATACCCACACCTGCCATCGGATCACCACATTGTGTACCGTGATTAGTCATTCCACACAACGTTTTTCCACTGTTCAGTCGTCCAATGTTTACGCTCCTTACACCAAGCGAGGCGTCGTTTGGCATTTTCCGGTGTGATGTGTGGCTTATGAGCAGCCGCTCGACCATGAAATCCAAGTTTTCTCACCTCCCGCCTAACTGCCATAGCACTTTAGCAGTGGGTCCTGATGCAGTTTGGAATTCCTGGGTGAGGGTCTGGATAGATGTCTGCCTATTACACATTACGACCCTCTTCAACTGTCGGCGGTCTCCGTCAGTCAACAGACGAGGTCGGCCTGTACGCTTTTGTGCTGTACGTGTCCCTTCACGTTTCCACTTCACTATCACATTGGAAACAGTGGACCTAGGGATGTTTAGGCGTGTGGAAACCTCGCGTACAGAGTGTGACACAAGTGACACCCAATCACCTGACCACGTTCAAAGTCCGTGAGTCCCGCGGAGCGCCCCATTCTGCTCTCTCACGATGCCTAATGGCTACTGAGATCGCTGATACGGAGTAGCTGGCAGCACAATGCACCTAATATGAAAAACGTATGTTCTTGAGGGTGTTCGGATAATTTTGAACACGTAGTGTATGTTAATGGCATAAACTGAATCACTTGAAAATGGCATAAAAGGCCGAAACCTAAGTCGTAATTAAATAAACACCAATACAGTCAAATGGCGGGATGTTCATTTAGAAATTTCTTTGCACTTCTCACCAAAATAGAAGCAGTAGCTCAATTAGAAAATCGACGTCCTTACGTACGTTATCTTCCAGGCATTATACATAAAAGTTCGCGCACAAAAACAATTTTTTAAAAAAATTCTGAAGCATCCGTAAGGATCATTTGTGTTCATATGGCACATTTTGGTCAGGAGTGGCTTTTCTGGGATTTCAGGGTGATTAAATGTTCCCGTTTAATGCCCTCCGCAATAAATCATCATCATCGGGGATTTCAACCGCCTAGTGCAAGTCTTTTTATTTGACGGCCACTTTGGAGACATCAGTGTCAATGATGATGAAATGATAATTGGGGCAACACAACACCCGGTCCATGAGCGGAGAAAATCTCCCACGTCGGGTCCCTCGCATGACATTCAGCCACGCTGACAATTCCGGTACGGAGGCGGACGTTTGGACTAAGCAACAGTTGATAAATACACTATGCAATCAAAAGTACCAGGACAACCCCCAAAACAAACGGTTTTCGTATTAGGTGCATTGTGCTGCCACCTACTACAAAGAACTCCATATCAGCGACCTCAGTAGTCATTAGATATCGTGAGAGAGCAGAATGGGGCCCTCTGCGGAACTCATGGGCTTCGAACGTGGTCCGGTGATTGGGTGTCTCTTGTGTCATACGGCTGTACGCGAGGTTTCCACACTCCTGATCATCCCTAGATCCACTGTTTCCGGTGTGATAGTGAAGTGGAAACGTGAAGGGACACGTACAGCACAAAAGCGTACAGACCGACCTCGTCTGTTGACTGACACAGACCACAGACAGTTGAAGAGGGTCGTAATGTGTAATACGCAGACATCTATCCACACCATCACACAGGAATTCCGAACTGCATCAGGATCCACTGCAAGTACTATATGACAGTTAGTTGTGAGGTGAGAATAGTTGGATTTCATGGTCGAGCAGCTGCTAATCAGCCGCACATCACGCCGGTAAATGCCAAACGACGCCTCGCTTGGTGTAAGGAGCGTAAACATAGCAAAGCATTCCGCGTGTAACAACTTTAGCAACCCAAGTCCATGAAGCACTGTGTATTCTCTATACGATTATTAAGCTGTTTTTTGAGACTAATCGATGCCGTAACAGAACTGCCACCTCCCTTTCTACCTCATAAGCAGCATTTTCACGCATGTACGACGATATCTATGAACAATGTTCTCTTTGCGAGATTACTTGGTTGAGAATCCTGTCTATGTCATGGGAAGCCTTTTTCATCCTCACAACTTACTTCTGATAACGTTCCCCTCTTCCCCCCCCCCCTCTCTCTCTCTCTCTCTCTCTCTCTCTCTCTCTCATGAATTTCAAGGCAGATTGAGTGGGAGTTCATTTGCAGTAGAACGGTACACCAGGATCTCTAACAGATACTAGACACATGGGTCCGACACTATAGTAATAAATATCATTAGTGTAAAGATCGCATTTTCTGAGTTACTTTCTTTTTACAGTTGTCTGTAAAGCAATAGCGCTCGCTCTTTATTTATCAATACTATGGAGGTATTACGTGGTACCAGCATTTCTGTGATCGTTGTGGTATTGCGCCACCTACCATCACCCCCCCCCCCCCCCCCATGAACCATAGACCTTGCAGTTGGTGGGGAGGTTTGCGTGCCTCAACGATACAGATAGCCGTACCGTAGGGCAACCACAACGGAGGGGTATCTGTTGAGAGGCCAGACAAACGTGTGGTTCCTGAAGAGGGGCAGCAGCCTTTTCAGTAGTTGCAGGGGCAACAGTCTGGATGATTGACTGATCTGGCCTTGTAACATTAATCAAAACGGCCTTGCTGTGCTGGTACTGCGAACGGCTGAAAGCAAGGGGAAACTACGGCCATAATTTTTCCCGAGGGCATGCAGCTTTACTGTATGGTTAAATGATGATGGCGTCCTCTTGCGTAAAATATTCCGGAGGTAAAATAGCCCCCCATTCGGATCTCCGGGCGGCGACTACTCAAGAGGACGTAGTTATCAGGAGAAAGAAAACTGGCATTTTACGGATCCGAGTGTGGAATGTCAGATCCCTTAATCGGGCGGGTAGGTTGGAAAATTTAAAAAGGGAAATGTATAGGTTAAAGTTAGATATAGTGGGAATTAGTGAAGTTCGGTGGCAGGAGGAACAAGACTTCCGGTCAGGTGAATAAAGGGTTATAAATACAAAATCAAATAGGGATAATGCAGGAGTAGGTTTAATAATGAATAAAAAAATAGGAGTGCGGTTAAGCTACTACAAACAGCATAGTGAATGCATTGTTGTGGCCAAGATAGACACGAAGCCCATGCCTACTACAGTGGTACAAGTTTATATGCCAACTAGCTCTGCAGATGATGAAGAAATTGATGAAATGTATGATGAGATAGAAGAAATTATTCAGGTAGTGAAAGGAGACGAAAATTTAATAGTCATGGGTGACTGGAATTCGAGAGTAGGAAAAGGAAGAGAAGGAAACGTAGTAGATGAATATGGATTGGGGCTAAGAAATGAAAGAGGAAGCCGCCTCGTAGAATTTTGCACAGAGCACAACTTAATCATAGCTAACACTTGGTTTAAGAATCATGAAAGATGGTTGTATACATGGAAGAACTCTGGAGATACTAAAAGATTATATAATGGTAAGACAGAGATTTAGGAACCAGGTTTTAAATTGTAGGACATTTCCAGGGGCAGATGTGGACTCTGACCACAATCTATTGGTTATGAACTGTGAATTAAAACTGAAGAAATTGCAAAAAGGTGGGAATTTAAGGAGATGGGACCTGGATAAACTGACTAAACCAGAGGTTGTACAGAGTTTCATGGAGAGCATAAGGGACCAGTGGTTGGGAAGGGAGTGAGACAGGGTTGTAGCCTCTCCCCGATGTTATTCAATATGTATATTGAGCAAGCAGTAAAGGAAACAAAAGAAAAATTTGGAGTAGGTATTAACATCCAGGGAGAAGAAATAAAAACTTTGAGGTTCGCCGATGACATTATAATTCTGTCAGAGACAGCAAAGGACTTGGAAGAGCAGTTGAACGGAATGGACAGTGCCTTGAAAGGAAGATATAAGATGAACATCAACAAAAGCAAAACGAGGATAATGGAATGTAGTCGAACTAAGTCGAGTGATGCTGAGGGAATTAGATTACGAAATGAGACACTTAAAGTAGTAAATGAGTTTTGCTATTTGGGGAGCAAAATAACTCATGATGGTCGAAGTAGAGAGGATATAAAATGTAGACTGGCGATGGCAAGGAAAGCGTTTCTGAAGAAGAGAAATTTGTTAACATCGAGTATAGATTTAATGGTCAGGAAGTCGTTTCTGAAAGTATTTGTATGGAGTGTAGCCATGTATGGAAGTGAAACATGGACAATAACTAGTTTGGACAAGAAGAGAATAGAAGCTTTCGAAATGTGGTGCTACAGAAGAATGCTGAAGATTAGGTGGGTAGATCACATAACTAATGAGGAGGTACTGAATAGGGTTGGGGAGAAGAGAAGTTTGTGGCACAACTTGACTAGAAGAAGGGATCGGTTGGTAGGACATGTCCTGAGGCATCGAGGGATCACAAATTTAGCATTGGAGGGCAGTGTGGAGGGTAAAAATCGTAGAGGGAGACCAAGAGATGAATACACTAAGCAGATTCAGAAGGAGGTACGTTGCAGTGGGTACTGGGAGATGAAGAAGCTCGCACAAGATAGATTAGCATGGAGAGCTGCATCAAACCAGTCTCAGGACTGATGACCACAACAGCAACAACCATCACCACGCTGTACCTCACAGATTTCATACGCGCGTTACTTCTCAACGTCAAATTCCTTGGTGCATTCGTTGCAATAGCCGCAAATCTACTAGTCCTACATAGAACTTCTTTGCTAAGAGTAACTATAGTACACGAAGCCTATGGCGATTCAGAAAAGCCCAAGAAAATTACACGTAATCCTTTTTAATGTCATCTAGACTCTCACGAAAGTTGTCACTAATAATACGACCACTGCCACGAAACTAACTTCCGAGTGCAGTACACAGTGCCATCGAACATAGTGCGACAAGAACGCGAAAACAAAAGATTCATGACGGAGCACAAAATATGGTCTACCTACCAATTAAATAGGTACGTTTCGTTCAACGAGTTTACCTTTTATATATCTGAGAACACACTCACTAGAACAATTTAGACACAGAGTGCTTCATGTCTTTGCATTAAACATCGAAGAGTGATAGATCATGCCATGGGACCCACTGGACCTGACGGTATACCAATTCGATTCTACACAAAGTGCGCGAAAGAACATGCCCCCTTCTAACAGCCGTGTACCGCAAGTCTCTAGAGGAACGGAAGGTTCCAAATGATTGGAAAAGAGCACAGGTAGTCCCAGTCTTCAAGAAGGGTCGTCGAGCAGATGCGCAAAACTATAGGCCTGTATCTCTGACATTGATCTGTTGTAGAATTTTAGAACATGTTTTTTGCTCATGTATCGTGTCATCTCTGGAAACCCGGGATCTACTCTGTAGGAATCAACATGGATTCCGGAAACAGCGATCGTGTGAGACCCAACTCGCTTTATTTGTTCATGAGACCCAGAAAATATTAGATACAGGATCCCAGGTAGATGCTATTTTCCTTGACTTCCGGAAGGCGTTCGATACAGTTCCGCACTGTCGCCTGATAAATTAAGAGCCTACGGAATATCAGACCAGCTGTGTGGCTGGATTGAAGAGTTTTTAGCAAACAGAACACAGCATGTTGTTCTCAATGGAGAGACGTCTACAGACGTTAAAGTAACCTCTGGCGTGCCACAGAGGAGTGTTATGGGACCATTGCTTTTCACAATATATACAAATGACCTATTAGGTAGTGTCGGAAGTTCCATGCGGCTTTTCACGGATGATGCTGTAGTATACAGAGAAGTTGCAGCATTAGAAAATTGTAGCGAAATGCAGGAAGATCTGCAGCGGATAGGCACTTGGTGCAGGGAGTGGCAACTGACCCTTAACACAGACAAATGTAACGTATTGCGAATACATAGAAAGAAGGATCCTTTATTGTATGATTATATGATAGCGGAACAAATACTGGTAGCAGTTACTTCTGTAAAACAGCTGAGAGTATGCGTGCGGAACAATTTGAAGTGAAATGATCATATGAAATTATTTGTTGGTAAGGCGGGTACCAGGTTGAGGTTCATTGGGAGAGTCCTTAGAAAATGTAGCCCATCAACAAAGGAGGTGGCTTACAAAACACTTGTTCGACCTATACTTGAGTATTGCTCATCAGTGTGGGATCCGTACCACATCGGGTTGACGGAGGAGATAGAAAAGATCCAAAGAAGAGCGGCGCGTTTCGTCACAGGGCTATTTGGTAAGCCTGATAGCGTTATGAAGATGTTTAGCAAACTCAAGTGGCAGACTGCAAGAGAGGCGCTCTGAAGCTTGCTGTCCAGGTTTCGAAAGGATGCGTTTCTGGATGAGATATCGAATATATTGCTTCCCCCTACTTATACCTCCAAGGAGATCACGAATGTAAAATTAGAGAGATTCGAGCGCGCACGGAGGCTTTCCGGCAGTCGTTCTTCCAGAAAACCATACGCGACTGGAACAGAAAAGGGCGCTAATGACAGTGGCACGTAAAGTGCTCTCCGCCACACACCGTTGGGTGGCTTGCAGAGTATAAATATAGATGTAGATGTAAAACTACTTTTAATCGAGACAAAATGTTCGCTGACGTTTCCTGGCTACGGTAGGCGTCCTTTTGCATTGGTAATGCCCTGGCGAGTCCTATTCGAATGCCTTATGCGTTGTCAGTCCATATGAAAGGGGGGTTCACTTGTAAATAAAATATCTTTCTCTACCAAGAGACACTTATTCTTACGGATTTCTTGCTGAAAATCATTCTATCAATTTAGTGGTTAGGTAGTATGCAGTACACCTGGTTAGAATACGACACAAGTTCGATGAAATCCCGTCGTCCCAGGGCCAGTGGATATTAAAGGCCATGTGTCACTGGGAAGCGTCAGCGAACATTTTAGTTCTAACGCAAGCTGCTGTCCATAACGTGATCTGTCAACCCTAGATATACCTATATATTATTTTAAAAATATAAAATCAGTTCACACAGTATATGTAAGGAGCAGTCAAATGAAAACGAGTAAAATGGAAAAGTAGTACGAAAACTGTTTATTACTTCAAAAGTAATAAGCGTAACTGTTAATACATTTATCCCACTGTGAGACAGGACGGACAATGCCTTCATGGAAAAATGGCCCACCCACATGTTGACAGGGTCGTTTTGAGTATGTTTCGAAAGTTCCGCTGGGAAGCCTTTACACATCCTCCATACAGTCCCGATTTCTCCCATGCTGTTATAATTTTGGAGCCCTGAAGAAAGTCGTTCGTGGCCTTCGATTTACTTCGGACGTAGAGGTGCACGTCTGAGTACAACCATGTTTTCGTAGATAACGGCAATTTCTTTTTTTCAATGAAGGCACTGGCCGTCTTGTCTCATGTATTAACAGTTATAGTGGTTACTTTTGAAATATTAAACAGTTTTCAATCTGTCTCGTTTTCATTTGATTGCCCATTTTGTGTGTGTGGGGGGGGGGGGGGGGGGGGGGGAGAGCGGAGGAGGGAGGGGGAGCGGCTGGTAGATCGATATCTGTTTTTTTCCTTTAAAACTGCATCTACGGAGACAAAAAAAAGCAACGCCTTATTTTAAAATGATCCTTATGTTCACGGCCGGTCACGATGCTTCGACATCACGTCACAGACCTCTGAAAAGCTTTTTCCCCCTCCTGCACAATGTACGAGGTCGTGTGGAAAGTAACGCCTCCGAATCTTTTATGTGAAAACTCTGAAAGCTTCTTAAATAAAACAAAGATTATTCACATTCCACATCTTCATTCTTCATATACATTTGCAGCCCTCTGCCGCTAGAGGGCTCCGACCACACACGAGCACTGCGAGATCTGTAACAATCCGATGCCTTGGGTTCACTGTCATCGATCATCCTTCATACAATCTTGATTTGGGCCCATCCGATTTTCACCTGTTTGCAATACTTAAGGAACACATTCTCGGGCTTCACTTTGATAGTGATGAAGCGGTGCAAGCAAAGGTAGCAGCAAAGGGTTTGAGGAGCCATTTCGTGGTTTACAGTGGGTCCTAAGCTCTCAGGGAGAACAAAAGTAATATCTATAAACCAATTCTGTGTGAGCATGTTCATTATTTTGAGACGTTAAAATTTTAATTATTTCCTATTCTTCTAGCACGCATGCTGTGAAGCTACCTAATCCTGTTCATTGGGATCAGGAAAGTCTCTCGTCCACCAAGGTTAAAATATCGTTTACTGTTCGAGTTTAGAAGAACTCATAACATCTCTTGTTCCACCGAACAAAATGGTACAAATAAGTAACGACTTGCGCCACTATAAAAAGAGAACAAGGAAATCTTTAATTTTTAAGCCTATTACTTTGTTGTCCGTGTTTTAAGAAGCCACTATCAGGTATGTATTTCTATGGAACTGGTACGCACAATAACCGAAAACTTGAAACATTAGTGTCGAACTGCTCACGTTTGTCACATTTTAAAGCCATCAAGGACGAAGGAACAGTGGTGTTTCCTAAAGCATTATACGACTATCTAACGAGTTTCAGGACGAATAAATGTATTATTTACCACGGATAATTTTAAAAGTATCGAGTTGTGAACGACATTGGCAGCACATGATTGGAATAAAGTTCCTACATAATAACCAGACAGCAGTCCACAGACGCTCTTCTATGTGGCATCCTTCGCCCGGCTTTCTCTGTTTTCCTACGTGCAGGCATCCAGTGGCAAATAACCTCCTCCTGGCAGGCACTAGGACTCCAGGGGTGTCCTCTGCCAACTGGCCTACTTGTCCGGCGCGTGCCTACACTTTAAGCAAGCACAACTGCTACGAAAGCGAAGCACATTGATACAGTATCTCTTTTCACTGTAGAATATGAGAACACTAAAGAGAGCAAGTTTCGTAGCCCGTCAGTCATCGATGTAGTAAGAGCTAGACTACATCGGCGTTAGGGCTTCGGCTACATCGTTAGTTTTTCAGGGTAACATAACGGCGTACTTGGTTTTTACTCAGTTCATATTTTCGGAATGATTTGCCTCTACGACAGATGGAAAGCAGTTGTGGCTTACCGCCCGCACGCACACACACACACACACACACACACACACACACACACACACACACACAATGGAGTTGACTCTCCAGACATCTTGTAAAAATCATTTTATCATTATCTGTTTTGATGGTTTTCGGCATGTTGATTTATTATTGATGAAATTGTTACACTTCTTATGACACAAGCATTCAAACGATGTCTCAACGACTAAACTTATGCTGATAAACTGTAAAGGCAGAGAAAGAGTATTTATGCTGGAACTGACAATGGATGGATACGGCCAGACCTTTCACTAAGGCAAATTTCGTCTCCTGCTTTCACATCCCATGCCAGGCTGCAAGCTTTATGAACATTATATGGAAATTTTGAACAACTCAGAAGAGGTTATCGAAAATCACGTCTCAGACGTTTTTATGCTGACACTTTGGAACAGGCAAATTAACAGCTTTGTGGATCACACTGGTAGTAATAGGAGCAACACCTAAGTTAGCTCTGTATTCTACACATAAAACAGAAGAAGTCATTCGTATTTGTGAGACTACATTTATGAATTTCGTATAAAATAAGAATAGATTTTGATTGGATTGAAAGAGGAGGAAAGGGACCAAACTACTAGGTCATCAGTCCCTTGTTTCAAATAAAACAATGCCACAAGTGTGAGAATAAAACAGGCGAGACTTACGACTCAAACGGAATGAAAGGAAAAATCAAAAGAACGATGAAGGGCAACAAACATGATAATGGACAGAAAGAGACCAGAAAACCACAGAAATGCAAGAAACGAGATGAAGAGATTAAAACAACAAAGCAGATTACCATGGCTGGCGGACCATGAGAACAAAAAAGGAGAAGCCAGCCACTCTGCAACACATTAAAACCCCCACCCTAGAAGCACTAGGGTGGAGGACAGAGAGAGACAAAGGACATGCGCTAAAACTTAGATCAAATGATAAAACCTACCCTCACGAATAAAACGTAAAACTAAATCAGCCGATGAGGCGTTGTCAGGTAAAATTAGCGGCAACCCAAGATTTCGTCGCTGGGCAGTCAAAGTGGGACAGTGCAACATCACATCTTAAAAATGTTCGATTGGGTTCTTTAGGATAGCACTAACATTGTGATGAAGCCACCATTTGAAATGCTCATTCAGTCATGTATGAATATCCCTTGTTCATTGAGGGTGCACTTAATCCTGCTGGAAAATTCCAACGTAGTCAATATACTGTAACTGCGTTAACGAGCACAAACAGTTCCCTAGCCTATTTTCAAAGCGCCCATCTATCACAAGAAACCACTAGTAATCAACACTAGCCTGTAGTGGTGTTTTAAATTAAGTTCTACTTCCTAATTTTATCTACTACAACCTGAACACCATTTCTAAGTCACCGGTACCGTGTCTGGACAAACCATTTGGTTGCAGTCCTTTATGGCCCAATGAGTGATTTCACATGTCTACAAGATGAGCTCCTTGCTATGCTACGGCTTTTGCTCACGCATGCGGTGAAAGCTAGAGAACACGTAATGTATTAAATTGTGAAGATACGTTAATCAGATTGAGTTTTCAAGTGCTATGTATTATTCTTGATAGTTTTTCCACTACCATTTAACCGCCTCCAAAAATTACTATTGTGGCCACTACGGAAAGTAATACTCTGAGCAGTACGTGCTGCCTGCACAAACACAACCTAATGGATTCTTCAATGCTGAATGTCCGTCTAACTTTTGCGATGAAATGTTCCATCAGTTTTGCAACTTTTCGTGTCCTTTCAAGGCTATGTAAATTTCTGTTATAGTGACGTGCCGGTTTGTGCTCACTGAATATAAATAATCTCTAAGGTAAATCCGGAAGCTACCGAATTTTGAATACCTTTCGTAACACCACTTCTAGAGCTTTTCTCCTGGAGTACAGTGTTTGATTGGCAAATCAGCCTGCCCTGGATTAGGGATTGCTGTGGAGAACTGATACATAGGGAGGTTGATCTAAACAAGAGCCTCATATTCCCAAAATCGTGTGGCTGCATCTCCTCCTAACATTAATCCCTTGACACCTTCGCCATTTGTTATTATCAAATACTAGCTGTTGGTGGCAGTGTTTCTCTACGTTGAATGAGGTTGTCTTGAAGAAGAAGAAGAAGAAGTAGAAGGAAAAAATATTTGTGCCCTGATGGAAAAGTTAAGCCAATTTCTTCCCACAACCTAACGAAACTGCCTAAAGTAAAAAAAAAAAGTCCCCAACAAGAACACGCAGAACCACAGCTAATATTTGCGGATACGAAATTTCATGAAAAAGTGTGCATGTAAATGACCCTTTGCAGCGATGGCATTTTGTGTATTTGAATGAAGACTTCTACGGCAGAAGTGAGAAGTGTTGTCTTATTATAAGCACCTGGGCGAAGTAACAAAAAAGATGCTGCATTTTAGTCGTTAAAGAGTTACACACGTAATAAGACTAATTCTTGTCCAGTGCTTCGCGAACTGCGCCGTTATTTCATTCAAACACGCAGATGGAAATCCTACGAGATTTCAGCAAGATGATTTTTTAAGTGATTAATGTTTAAGGAGTGCCAAATAAATTTTGTCTGCACTAGTGTGTCAGCGGATTGAGTGGGATTATTAAAGGGCGATTCAGAGAGAAATACTGGAAATGGAAACAAGAACACATTGACACCGTTGTGTCAGACACACCATACTTGCTCCGGACACTGCGAGAGGGCTGTACAAGCAATGATCACACGCACGGCACAGCGGACACACCAGGAACCGCGGTGTTGGCCGTCGAATGGCGCTAGCTGCGGAGCATTTGTGCACCGCCGCCGTCAGTGTCAGCCAGTTTGCCGTGGCATACGGAGCTCCATCGCAGTCTTTAACACTGGTAGCATGCCGCGACGGCGTGGACGTGAACCGTATGTGCAGTTGACGGACTTTGAGCGAGGGCGTATAGTGGGCATGCGGGAGGCCGGGTGGACGTACCGCCGAATTGCTCAACACGTGGGGCGTGAGGTCTCCACAGTACATCGATGTTGTCGCCAGTGGTCGGCGGAAGGTGCACGTGCCCGTCGACCTGGGACCGGACCGCAGCGACGCACGCCAAGACCGTAGGATCCTACGCAGTGCCGTAGGGGACCGCACCGCCACTTCCCAGCAAATTAGGGACACTGTTGCTCCTGGGGTATCGGCGAGGACCATTCGCAACCGTGTCCATGAAGCTGGGCTACGGTCCCGCACACCGTTAGGCCATCTTCCGCTCACGCCCCAACATCGTGCAGCCCGCCTCCAGTGGCGTCGCGACAGGCGTGAATGGAGGGACGAATGGAGACGTGTCGTCTTCAGCGATGAGAGTCGCTTCTGCCTTGGTGCCAATGATGGTCGTATGCGTGTTTGGCGCCGTGCAGGTGAGCGCCACAATCAGGACTGCATACGACCGAGGCACACAGGGCCAACACCCGGCATCATGGTGTGGGGAGCGATCTCCTACACTGGCCGTACACCTCTGGTGATCGTCGAGAGGACACTGAATAGTGCACGGTACATCCAAACCGTCATCGAACCCATCGTTCTACCATTCCTAGACCGGCAAGGGAACTTGCTGTTCCAACAGGACAATGCACGTCCGCATGTATCCCGTGCCACCCAACGTGCTCTAGAAGGTGTAAGTCAACTACCCTGGCCAGCAACATCTCCGGATCTGTCCCCCATTGAGCATGTTTGGGACTGGATGAAGCGTCGTCTCACGCGGTCTGCACGTCCAGCACGAACGCTGGTCCAACTGAGGCGCCAGGTGGAAATGGCATGGCAAGCCGTTCCACAGGACTACATCCAGCATCTCTACGATCGTCTCCATGGGAGAATAGCAGCCTGCATTGCTGCGAAAGGTGGATATACACTGTACTAGTGCCGACATTGTGCAAGCTCTGTTGCCTGTGTCTATGTGCCTGTGGTTCTGTCAGTGTGATCATGTGATGTATCTGACCCCAGGAATGTGTCAATAAAGTTTCCCCTTCCTGGGACAATGAATTCACGGTGTTCTTATTTCAATTTCCAGGAGTGTATATTCTGGGACGTGAGATTAATCATGAATCTATTTTTTTTAAATTAACATGGCAGTAAAGATGACTTGAATATATTGTCTATGCTTTTTATTGCCAAAGTGACTTGGGCACCAGCACAAAGCTATATACACAATTTAAAAAAAATAAATTAAAAAAACCGTTTCTGCCTGGGTGTACTAATGTATGCTTAAATGAGTAATCACGTTGCTTTCACTCATTACACCCCAAGGGTATTCGTTGTTTTACTTCTTATTCGGTTGGTTACTACCAAAAGGTCTCATTTCGCGGTACACTCGTTTGCCAAAAGAGGTAACATCGCAAGCAAGGAATGTCGGGATTTTCTCTGTCCCTCGTCCTGGCGCAGGTGTGGAAACTGCCGCGCAAGGTGCTGTTTTTCATATTTCTTGGTAAGTATCTAATTTCAACCTGTACAGATTTTACACGTATTTCATCGACACAATATCAATACACGTCTTCATTATTTTTCACTTGTGTTTTATAACTCATGGCAAATTGCGTTACAAACAAAATATGAAAAATGAGTAGGATCACCACGCTGTCTTCGATGACTGATCACGACTATCACTTCAGTAAATACGACAGTTTCCACAGTTTCGAGCTATATGAATCTACATAACCTATCGGTGCCTGTCTGCTACTGTCAAATTATGTGCTATTTATACTAGAACGCGACAAGGGTTACTCGTACTATGCTCCGATACCGAAACAGAATGTACGAGAATCCAGTATCTTGACAGCTTGAGTGGACTTCTTCCCGATATCTTGTCTCTCCGTAATTAAATACGATAAGACACACACGAAAAAACTATCAAGAAAAATTGGAAATTTGTGGTAATGTCTAATCGGACCAAAATGCTGAGGTCATCGGTCCCTACGCTTACGCACTACTTAATCTAACATAAACTAACTTACTCTAAGGACAACACACACACATCCATGCCCTAGGGAGGAAATTACTAAGAGCCTGCTGATGTATTTCTATAAAATATATGCCGGAATGTGACCGTCCCAGAAGCCAAAACCAAAATAATTTAGTGAACTGGTCTATTATTTGTTCATAAAATGAGGGTAAGTTGAACACGAAGCATTTTGGAGATAGTTTTATTTAAATTTGTTGACTTTTCTTGTCAATAGACAAGCGTACATCGTTACGGAGAATTACTAGACACTAGGTTGCTTGATATTTTATTTTTGTATACAAGCTTATCTCGGCTTTATTGCCTTTATCAGTGTATGTCCTGACGCTGTCAACGGGCATATATCAACATTGAGTAAATTATTGCTGCTGTCCTTCGTTGTCGAATAACGTATCTTTTTCAGTAATGTTTTAATGCTGTTCGATGATTTGATGTTTCAAGTGTATTATAATACGTTTTTTTTTTTTATAATTTTGACAGTCTTAGAAATACAAGTTTCACATCTAGTTGTTTACTCAAAGATATGAATCTACGTAACCCATCGGTACCTGTCTGCTACTTTTGAGTAAAGAACTGTCAAACTTGAATTTCTATAACAGTCAAAATTATAAAAAAGTATTATAATACACGTGCAGCATCAAATCATCGAACAACTTTAAAACGTTACTGAAAAAATATTGCACCCAACAATTACTGACAGCAGCAGTAGTTTAATCAATGCTGACATATGTCCGTTTACAACTTCAGGACATGTACTGAAGACGGCAATTAAGCCGAAATAATTTATCAAACAGCATACTGTCTACTAATTATCTGCATAATATCCTACTGTGACAACATATGCTGCAGGTCCCATAATAAGGAAACTTATACGTCGTTACGTTTGTTATCAGCATGATGTCTGTGAACTTCTCTCATGATCACTAATATACAGTACAATGTTTTTTTCCCGAGAAGTGCCGTAGTTTTTACTGTTGTATTCTTATTTTGTACAAATCGATTTGGATGTAGCTCGTATGATGAAATGGTGTCGATAAAAGGTAAAACTGTCACTAGTCCAAAAAGTCACAGCACTCGGCAGGATGCTATTGAAGGTGGCATATCCTTGCCGTTCATCGACCTTTTAAATGTCTTACCCAGCCCGTTACAGGCGGAAATGGTTTAACGTGAGCTACTAACCACAGTGAAATTTGACATTTGTCACACCCAAAAAAATCACTGCCAGGGCTGACAGAAGCAACACGTCACCCAAAAATTTTCTGTGATGGAATGAGGATTTAGTCCCGGAACTTTGAATTAGTTGTTTGACATCAACTTAGTCATCGAGCGACACGGAGCAGATGTTAGTACACCACATTTCATCTGGGCGGCACTCTGAGTGCAAACGTGTTATCTGTAGTGTGGGGGGGGGGGGGGCGTTGGGAGGGGGGGGGGGTGTCAAAATGATATTATAATGACTCTGTGTTGCGGGTCAGGAACTCGAACATTCGTAAATAGAGCGAACGAAGTCGTAGAGAGTACCAGCGCTACGTGTGCAATGGACTGTTTTCTCCAGTCTGAGGGACATGTGTTAAATAAACGGAGATGTCCGACTACGATCCACACCCGTTTGGCCACGGGTCACGACCCTTAGCAGCACCGTTATGTAACTAACGGCAAGACGTTGTCCAGCAACTTTGATCAAAACTAGCAGCAGCATCAGGGCCAAGCATTTCAGGGACAGCTGTCTACCGTTAGCCGAATACAGCTGGTAGGTCAGCCGATCCTCGCACACGCGCGATATTGAGCAGTTACGATAGACTGCAGAAAATCGTCGTGGGACGTTATCTTGCTTCTCGGCCTCTCTGATTCAGGTTATAGAATGATTCACAGCACACGATTGTCTGGAGAGAACAGAGAACCAGTTATAACCTGCACATCTTAAAAGGCGGCCTCGTGGTAGGGTGGGGTAATGTGATCGAGTGTCATTCTTGGTCAGCATCTATACCACACGAAGGTTTCTTAATGTCCTTTTATGTACATGTAATGCCCATTTTCTTTGTCACTTCTCATTAATTCTGTCTCTTGTGTCAGGGTTAATTTTTTTAATGTGGTATGGACATTCTTGTTACTAATCAAGTCTACGTTTTTGAACAACAAATTACAATTACGGTATGCCACTGGACGTGAGGATAGCTGTGACCGTTTCAAGACTGCCCCAAAGATCGTTCCAGCCTTGTCGGATGGAGTCCTGTGTTATTTTCAAATTTCATTGATGGTAGGCGTATGAGACGCTTGAAGAACTGGTATTGTGTAGCGCAAAGAGGAGGAATGTGGCGACGGAAGAAAAGATGGCGGATGAATCTAAATTTCAACTACACTGGAGATTGCTTACAGAGAATTTTCTAACTTTGTGGAATTAGTATTACATGTAGCACTAAAACAAAAAGCTTGAATATATTTTTATTGTAGGTAAATATTGACACACCTCATTAAGTAAAAGAACAACGAAATCAGTATCTGCCGAGAAACGAAAACTCCGTTGCTTACTTATACTAGTGCGTGCTGAAAAGAAATGCCTCGCAGTTTGTGTGAAAACTCTTCATTTTATTTAAATAAAACGAGCGTTGTTGACATTATGCATCTTTATTCTACGTGTCTACACATTTGCAGCCCTCTGCCACTGGCCGAGCGGCTCTAGGCGTTACAGTTTGGAACCGCGCGACCGCTACGGTCGCAGGTTCGAATCCTGCCTCGGGCATGGATGTGTGTGATGCCCTTAGGTTAGTTAGGTTTAAGTAATTCTAAGTTCTAGGGGACTGATGACCTCAGAAGTTAAGTACTATAGTGCTCAGAGCCATTTGAACCTCTGCCGCTAAAGGGCTCCTGATTGTAGCATGTAACATGGCGCGATATGTAACTTAACAATGTCGGTGCGTGAGAAACAGCGTTCTAGAATCGAGTTTCGAATTCGAAGAGTTCGTTCACACATGGAGTACCTTCCCCGTCAGCTTGACAACGCCAGAGAACCGAGCGAGGTGGCGCTGTGGATAGCACACTGGACTCGGATTCGGGAGGACGACAGTCCAATCCCGAGTCCGGCCATCATTGTTTAGGTTTTCCGTGATTTTCCCTAAATCGCTTCAGGCAAATGCCGGGATGGTTCCTTCTAATCCATCCTTCTTTAATCCGATGACCTCGCTGTTTGGTCTCCTTCCACAAACAACGCCAGACCACACAAGCGTTGCGACATCTGCAACAATCCGATCCGTTGGGTTCATTGTCATGGATCATCCACCACGCCCTCCCGTCTTGGCCCCATCCAATTTTCATCTGTATCCGAAACTTAAAGAACGCCTTCGATGACTTAGCTTTGATAGTACTGTAGCGGTGCAAACAGATGTAAGGTTGTGGCTCTGTCAATAAAGCGCAAACCTTCTACAGTGACGGCATCAACCCACTGGTCTCTCGGTGGGAGAAATGTGTTTGTCGTCAGTGTGACTACGTTTTGGAATAAACACGTAGACACGAAGAATAGAGATGTAGAATGTTAATAAAGTTTTATTTAAAAAGCTTTAAAGGTTTTCATATAAAAAATTCGGAGCCAAATTATGCGCATATTAAGCACTCTCAAAGGATAGATGATGGTGGTGGTAGTGGTCATTATGAGGATGACCTATGTTCAAGTACCACTTCATTAACAGGACCCTTTTGTCAATATTCGATATGTTCAGTTTAAAAAAATTCTGTTTATTTATTCGTACACATTTGCAGGCATACGCTCCTGAGTAATACATAAAGGCATAACAAAATAAAAAGAAAAGTAAATGTTCCTGACTGATCACTTGATAAAAATTATGCACCATTGAATTGTTACACGCTAAAATCTGTCATCTAATAATTTATCGAGGATGTCCGACTCAACATTTTAATACTTTTACAAAACTCACTTTCTCTGACAAAATTAGTGGGAGATTCTAAGGCAACCTGAAATCTACAGCCCCTGAGAAAATGAAATACATCGCTTTAAAACGTTGTGTACAAAGAGATGTACATTGCGGTCATCGCATAGTGGCGAGTCACCCTGCCTAAGAACTTAATCTAAACTGGTGTCCAAAATTAAAGCAACAAACCCCTATTTCCCCGTCCTGTGCCTAGTTCACAATATAATCATACAAACTGTCGACCAGATGTTTGTACGATCGTGTTCGGCACGGAAGATGGCATTCCGCTCCACGGACAACCACACCAACGCTGATTTCATGGTACCTATGAAACGGGATAGTGTTTGCCGGCTCGTCTCACATCCACAATCGCTGTGTACACAGTCACAGACGGTGCAGTATGGCACAGAGAAGACGCTACCAGACACTGCGGTGGAGGGCCATAGGAAGAATGGAAGTAGGACAGTGGGAAACTGATGTCACTCGATAGCTGAATGTGAGTGCTTCTGTTGTTTCTCAGATGCAACACTTTATAAAGACCGAAATAGTATCCCAAAGACCAGGGCAGGACCGACCACGAGTGACCGCTTTAGTACTGCACGGCAACTGGTATATGACCTCGCAGCATCAACTGGACGTGTTGTATCGAAGCCAAGAGGGTACAGAAAGCTTTGGAAAAGTGGGCCTTATTATCACAGACCTGCTGTATGTATATTTCTGACGCGTCATCACGGAAGGGAACGTCCACAGTGGAGGCGTCCACATGCCGCCGGGACGGTCGAACAGTGAACCAATGTTCTTTGCAAAGGTGAATCCTGATTTGGTCTGGAGAGTGATTCTCGATAGATTCGTATCTTGAGGGAATGTGAACACGATTTAGGGACCCAAACATTGTGGAAAGGGATCAGTATCGAGGAGGATCCCTAATGGTGTGGGCAGGTATTATGTTGACCACTCGAACACGAAATTGTACGGCTGAATCGGCAAGGTATAATTGCCGTCAGGTATCGTGACGAGATCTTGGGGCCTCATGTGCGGTTGTTGCGAGATGCTATGGACCCAGACTTAGCACTGATGGACGCCAATGCTCGACCTCATAGGACACGTGTGGTTGATATTTACTTTGAAACGGAAGATAATGCACGCATGGTGTGGCCTGCTCGTTCTCCCGATTTGAATCCCATAGAGCACGTCTGGGATGCACGAGGGAGACTGGTTGCATCACGTCAGCATACACCAACAATTCTCCAAGTCTTGCGAGCCGCTCTCCAGGAAGAATGGGCTTATTGCCTCAAAATGAGATTGATGACAACATTCACAACACGTCCAGTCGTTGTCAGCCCAGATTTGGTCACACTCCATACTGAGCACATTAACCATTTGTCGAAATGTATGTGCAAATCCGTTAAGTTGGCAAAAGCGAAGAACATTTCTGTCCACCGTTATGCATGTTGCAATTGTTTACGTTCTGTACCCTCTATATTGTTCCTACGTTACTATCACCCGTTTTACTGTTTTGTGGAGAACAAAACACAACCTTGCAAAACTTCCGTGTGTTGCTTTAATTTTGGACACTAGTGTAGTTCCTCTTGCTTGCAGCGTCACATAATGTACTAAGTCTGTAGTAATTTTCTGAATACATTTTTTGTAGACAGCAGCTTTAAAGAGTACCTAGAGAACATATGAGACCTACCAGACATTAGTCAACAATTCCAGCGTACTACTGGTGATGTCTAGCCTTAAATGACAAATGAGGATTTCGTCCGCTCAAACATGTTCGCTGTGGAAATTTGCTAGTCCACCTTCCCAAATGTTACCCAATGTACAAATAAGACTGAAAATAGAAATAATAGATCCTCTGTTTGCGCAACAAACCATCGGCTAAAGTTAGATGATCGGCAACTAAAAGACCCCACTCACGCCGAAGACAAAGCGGGTACATGAACTGCCTGCGAAGTAACTTCGATACGGTACTACGAGAGGCATCACGCAAGATACAAAAACGTAACAAGTACCAATACTTCCTTAGCTCGCCGTTTGTTGTGTTTCTGACGCTTTCTCAGTAACACTACGATAAATAGCAACAAAGGTCGAATGACTCAGCTGTCTACCGCCTGGAAATGCATTTTCAAAAAGCCGTGCGACCTCAAGTACATCATCATTCGCGTGGCCGTACGTACAAAGCATATGCGTCTCGTCACGAAATAAATGTCTTGACAAAGCTACATGGAGAACTTGTTGGTAACTTCTTCTTCTTCTTTTTCTTCTTCGGTATACAAACGTCTAATGTAAATATCTCTCCACTGAAACACGTTACAAGTGTATCAGCAGAATATTTTGTGTGTATAATATCACTTCATTATCTAAAAAATTAAATTTAATTTTTGGCTACAAATTCCATTTGTTGAACTGTAACTTGTAAAAATCGTAATTATATGTGTCTGATTCACTTAAGATTTCTAAAATCAATCCGGTTATTTCATTAGACATGGTGGCGATATGCTCCTGCTCAGATTCAAAATCTTACGATACGCCGAATCTCGTAAGGTATTCTTGGTCTAGACGATTTCATTACATTTAACTATTGCTAAACATTACTTCATAAGGTGCATTGATTACTAAGGAAGGAACGAAAGAAGATTAGGTTTTAACTTCCCGTCGACTTCTAGTTCTTTAGAGACTGTCACTTCAGCATATTTACGCACGTCTGCCTCGCTGATCCATGTTTTTTATAACCGACTGATGTCGAGATCGAATGCAAGGCTAGTAAAATTACAATAGTCGCAAACTGTTAACTCTCCATATTTGTTTCATAAAAGCACAACAGTATGTTCGATGCTTTCTAACATCTGACTGAAGTCCTACAAATGTCGTAAATAGGTTCATCACCGGCTTTGTGGATCGCTTTGTAATGATAGTTTTCCTCCTCTTTTAGCAAATTCCGAATTTATGCCACGGTCGGCAAATGAAACATTTTATTGGTGTACGCGTATCAACTTATACAGTTGCGAAATTTTTTTAACAAAGAACAGTCAGCTTCGCTTTGACGCAAGAAGTAAAGTTAGTTACCTCAACATACCGGCAATTTAAGACCAGTTGCCGTGTAACGGCACTCAAAAGTAATCAACATCCGATCACTGAATTGGAATCGTACACAGCAAATAATATCCACTTAACCTCCAATACTTGTCTTAGTATATCGACAACTTTTTATTTTTATTATGTAATACATTAGTTTCCGTAGAAATTGAACAATTCATTTTTAACAAACAGTAATCGGACTGACGACCTTGAGAGCATCCTATCGCGAGACTCCGGACATTCACATACAACTATTTCCGACTTCATAGTGATAGCCATTTAGCACCGCCCAAAAGGTACGTGTAGCTTAGGAGTGCTACAGGTACAAGATTTATCCAATCTAACTTCCAAAGAAAGAATTATGCTAGAAGACCATCATACAATATGAAATCAGTGCAGACGCCAAGCGGAAGGAACTATCAATGCTGCGCTAATGACAGGCTGTAAGACTGAGCGATGTCGCGCTGTAATAAGACACAGCCTCGCATTCGGGAGGACAGTGGTTCAAATGCCCGGTCGTCCATCCAGATGTCAATTCCGTGTTTTCCCTAAATCGCTTACGGAAATGCCGAGATTGTTCCATTTGAAAACACGACCGATATCCTTTCCTAATCGGAGCTTCAGCTACGTCTCTAACGACATCGTCGTCGACCGGACGTTAAACCCTAATCTTCCCTTGGATGGCTGCAGGGAAAAGAGGTAGCATAACATTTATATTAATGATAATAACAATAACAATAATAATAAACTAAATGGTGAACAGCGAAATCTATGAACGCTTCTCTACACTAACTACGTATGAGACTAAATTTTACCTAGCACAAAGTGCACTTAACCTGGATCATTCGATATGCATATAGATGTTAATCCTTCTTGTAAAACACGAGCGGCCGGTTACCTGTCCCGTCCTTGTGAAACTAAAGTTTTTAAAACTGATCCACCGCTGAATAAAACTACTACTACTATTACTACTACCACCACCACCACCATCACCACAAACCACCACAATAATGTTACTTTCATATTTTGTATAACAGCCACACAAATCAAGTAGCTCACTAACCCTAGCCTTGTATTAGTTTTTCGCCGTCATCCCTATCTGATTTCTGTGCGAACCTTTCACATACTTCACAAAGAGAGCTACAGTCTCGATTTCACAACAGCCACTTGATTACTCATATGATGAGTGACACAGTTTCCGCAAATCTGTTCTTTTTAAGTATTAGATAAGTGTTCAAAATACTGCGAGTTTGCGACACACAACAGAAAACGGCAACGTACATGATAACCTCATTATTAAATGAACGGCTTACGAGTACTTGGTTAAGTACCTTCAATTACAGCGAAAGTCTAAAATTTAGTCTCCTGCTCGGCTGAGTATATTTCTATAACTCTTTAATACTTTTTGACACTAAAAATTACTGAATCAATTATCCTCGTGAGCCTGGCTTAGCGACTATCATGTTCGTTCATTTTACGTTAGTTTCCCAACGTTATTTCTGCACTCTAAGTGGGAATGTAAATTACATTTTAGGAACTTCGTCCCAAACCAGTAACTTCTTGATATGTAATAAAAAGGAAAGGGTAAATGCCACTAGTAGCTCCTGTGAGACTAGTCCTTCGATTCTACGGAACGTATAATCAATGTACAGTATCTCTCTTTTAAGAAACAAACTTCCTTCAGAAAATTGTCTGACTCGTTTACCACTATACCTGTTTCCCGGATGACAAAAAAAGCAGCCCTGCTACTTTGGTTTGGATTCTTTAATGTGATAGAAAATTTAGTATTACATGCCCAAAAAAATTGTAAATTTATCTTCCGAGAGCCGGAAAAGTAGCTAGCCTGACACATTGTCGGTATTAATGTTGCTGTCATGATAAGGATTCCACCCTCGCCGCCAATCCGTCAATCGTTAGTAGGTAGACTGAGTGCATCCTGGCGAACTCTACATTGTTGCCAGATTTCCTCATCCTTTCCTCTCTGATATACTGCAGTTGTCCGATATAAAAAAAATGGCAAAAAATTCTGAATTTTTCAAGAAATTCAAAATTTGGTGGTATATTCAAAGCAGCCCAATTGTACTACATGGTTTCTTTTCTCCACTACTATGGCATCATTGAAGAAGTAGGGCTGTTGTCATAAGCATAAATCGGCAGGACATTCAAAAATCGAAGATTGTTAACCAGGGATATTGGTGCGGCTCTATGACATCAAAATCCAAACTGGTGACCTTCGCATACTAGAACAAAGAAATGATGGCGTATTAGAAACGATCTGACTGAATTTGCCTGCTGTTTATAGCTGACCCACTTTTTGTGGTACGAAAAACCATTTAACATGTATTCATCATAGAGATACGGAGCTGTAGGGGTTTGTATGGCTGTACGGAACTGTAGGGGTTTTTATTTATAGCGATCATGGTTGTACGAACAATTGTTCTAACAACGGAAACTACCAATCGCACTCCCCTCAGATTTAGCGGTAAGATGGCCCATTGGATAGCCCGTCGAAAACTGAACACAAATCAAGCATGAAAACAAGAAGAAGATGTACTGATCTGTGAAAAAAAGTAGCAAAATAGAAACAGTGAACAGTCCAAGGTCTATACGTGCCGCGCAAACGAAATGGGAGTGCAATGGCGTTGAATTGTGAAGCAGAAGATCCGTGTTCAAAACTCCCTCGTGCCCATTATTTATTTCTTTCACACACATATGACCTGTCGGTCAGGACATAGACGTGTCTGTTCGCTTTCTGTAGTCTTGGCAATTATCATGATATACATTGGGTATTGGTTACGAGTCATGTGGTAAGAATACTTTACCGATGGAAGTAAATGTGATCAACAGTGAGAGCAGGCGAAATGCCGCTAACACAGAAATCAAAACAACAAATAATATGTTACAACATAGGCACTCAAAAGTCAAAACCTGAAAAACGTTAAAAACATATGTTTTGATAGAGTACAATGAAAACTGTGAGATTATGAAACTGCTGCGTTCATTTGTTACAGCTTATGTGAGAAACTATTATGTTTTCATCATTTACTTGAGACTGATCGCATTCACATTCATAGGAAACCTAAATCGGGCAAGGAGTCAAATATCACTCACCATGCGTACACGTTACGTGCGTCGGTAAGAGGTTCTTATCATATGACACATATACCGGGTGATCAAAAAGTCAGCATAAATTTGAAAACTTAATAAACCACAGAATAATGTAGATAGAGAGCTAAAAATTGACACACATGCTTGGAATGTCATGGGGTTTTACTAGAACAAAAAAAAAAACCAACCCATATTGCTAGCAGCGTGAAAGATCTCTTGCGCGCGTCGTTTGGTGATAATCGTGTGCTCAGCCGCCACTTTCGTCATTCTTGGCCTTCCAGGTCCCCAGACCTCAGTCCGTGCGATTATTGGTTTTGGGGTTACCTGAAGTCGCAAGTGTATCGTGATCGACCGACTTCTTTAGGGATGCTGAAAGACAACATCCGACGCCAATGCTTCACCATAACTCCGGGCATGCTTTACAGTGCTTGTCACAACATTATTCCTCGACTACAGCTATTGTTGAGGAATGATGGTGGACATACTGAGCCTTTCCTGTAAAAGACATAATCTTTGCTTTGTCTTAATTTGTTATGCTAATTATTGCTATTCTGATCAGATGAAGCGCCATCTGTCGGACATTTTTTGAACGTTCACTTTTTTTGTTCTAGTAAAACCCCATGTCATTCCAAGCATGTGTGTCAATTTGTACCTTTATATCTACATTATTCCGTGATTTATTCAGTTTTCAATTTTATACTGACTTTTTGATCACCCTGTACACTATGTGATCAAAAGTATCCGGATACCTAGCTGAAAATCCCTTACAAGTTTGTGGCGCCCTCTATCAGTAATGCTGGAGTTCTATCTGGTGTTGGCCCACCCTTAGCCTTGATGACAGCTTCCACTCTTGCAGGCATACGTTCAATCAGGTGCTGGAAGGTTTCTTGGAGAATAGCAGCCTATTCTTCACGGAGTGCTGCACTGAGGAGAGGTATCGATGTCGGTTGGTGAGGCCTGGCACGAAGTCGGCGTTCCAAATCATGCTAAAGGTGTCCTAAAGGATTCAGGACAGGAGTCTGTGCAGGCCCGTCCATTACAGGGATGTTATTGTCGTGTAACCACTCCGCCACTGGCCGTGCAATATGAACATCCCCGAATTGTTCTTCAACGGTCCGCGCGACCTCTACGGTCGCAGGTTCGAATCCTGCCTCGGGCATGGATGTGTGTGATGTCCTTAGGTTAGTTAGGTTTAAGTAGTTCCAAGTTCTAGGGGACTGATGACCACAGCAGTTAAGTCCCATAGTGCTCAGAGCCATTTGAACCATTTTTGAACCAAGATAGCTAGCCAGAGGGTACTGGTGCATCTGCATGGTTCTAAGTTTAGGATTCAAAAATAATGATCCTTGATATCATCAGTTACATCAGAATCCTAGATGGAGATCCAAGGTGGTGAATCCAGGGGTAGGGGTGTAGCCTGCATCGTTGTCAGCCCAAAATAGTTGTTCCAGTTTCTGAGGTGATGCGATTGTTTACCCCCACCACTCAGCGTCCAGACGTACTCGCCATCAAACAAACCCACCACTTGTACCCTGTACACCATAGTGAAAGGTTCATCATCATCATCTGTGGTAGAGACCTACCACTTCCACACGAAAAATACTTCAACAGTTAGATGAAAGTATTAACCCATTCATCCCTCTCAGTAGGTGGTGGTTAGTGTTTAACGTCCCGTCGACAACGAGGTCATTAGAGACGGAGCAGAAGCTCGGGTTAGGGAAGGATTGGGAAGGAAATCGGCCGTGCCCTTTCAAAGGAACCATCCCGGCATTTGCCTGAAACGATTTAGGGAAATCACGGAAAACCTAAATCGGGATGGCCGGAGACGGGATTGAACCGTCGTCCTCCCGAATCCGAGTCCAGTGTGATAACCACTGCGCCACCTCGCTCGGTCCCTCTCAGTATTATTATTATTATTATTATTATTATTATTATTATTATTATTATTATTATTCATTGCATGTGTTTTCGTGGTTTCTCACTCAGTTCAATAGCTCCCGGACATATACGATGCCGTGTTTTGTAGTATTACAGCTTATCGATAATGTTGGAACTGGCGCTTCGATAAAGATTCCTGCAGGCGCCATGAGCGGCGTTTTCAACATCGCCACCAATATGACGACCTGACCAATGAAGAATCTCCAGGGCACCGACCAGTGAAGACCGTTAGGACGGTGTTATAGTTGGTGCAGAACGTTGCACCAAATAGCTCGACCAGCAAACATTCAGTGAACATAGACGCACGCACTTGTAGCTAGCCACAGCTGGCACAAGTTGTGAACAGTGTAGCACTTCCTCAGCAACAAGTTGCGTGAAGTATATTTATTTAAAGTTCACTTGTGTCAACTATTTTTTTTTACTTGCCTGTCCGGATTTCTGTGCTAACAGAGCGCTTTCGCCACCTTTCTACCCAACTTAGAACTACTTAAACCTAACCAACCTAAGGGCATCACACACATCCATGCCCGAGGCAGGATTCGAACCTGCGACCGTAGCGGTCGCGCGGTACCAGACTACAGCGCCTAGAACCGCTCAGCCAGTCTGGCGGGCAGCTATCTTGGATTGCTAACAATTTTGACTGCATTAAGAAAACTCATCTTGTATAGAGTTCAGGATCAATTTGTTGCAGTTCTGAGATAATTTTTTACACTGGGGAAGGCGTTTATATTCTCGCTTCATATGGAATACTCAAAGCCCAAACTTCGAAGTGTTTCAGAGCAGCTTTCATAAAATACAACTCCTCACCACCTTGAATAACATTTACGTTTCAAGACTGGCAGAAGTACTTCACTACAGTTTACAATATTTCAGTATCCTACAACCTAGCAGACTTTTAGAATTTCCCCGCATATTGCACACACGACTATTTCACATCACGTCTCCTGACACCCAATATCGTGACCTGCAGAAGGACATTCTGCATAAGCTGCCTTGTTGAAGGAATCACACAGCCGTTTGTCGGCAAATGATTTCTAAATCATTTGGAAGCATGTAAGCTCGTTAATTGTAGTCCCACTACCTTGCCAGTCGATTACGAACGCTTCACACACCGTTCCTCAACTGTCACCTATTTGGAAATCTGCTGAAAATTTTAGATGTCTTATATATAATATAAAACACTTTCAGTTTATGTGATTAACCACCTAAAAATGCAATGTTGGACTGCTTGTCTCAGCCTTTGATCACTTTCTATCAATAGGAAGCATGAATGGAGTTTAAATCTACATCGATATCAAATTTCTGTCACACGAACGCATACCTACAGCGAAAAATCACTGTTAATTGAAGAATAACATTGCCACCTATCAAAGGAGTCTGTAGTCATTGTGGTACAATAACTAGAGAATGTATGGTTATGAATAACTACTACTACTACTACTACTACTACTACAGTGCATTTTCAGACACAAGCAACCTTAAAATTAACTGTGATATAAGGCTACGACTCAATTGTGCAATAGTTGTTTCAGGAACACTCACACTGATGTCTTAGCGATCAAATTCATCTGATTTAAATGCATCTGAAGCGCTACTGGACATCAGCTCTACACCTGTAATTGACGGGACGTGCGTGTGAACCTACAATGCCAGATACCTTAGGAAAAAACCGCTGCAGAACTGACACATCTGCATGTGCTCGATCTACCTGCAATTGTAAGCTTACATGTGGAATGTAGTGTAAATCGTAACAATAAACTTGGGTGAGGCGGTTAACGTGTTAACGTTACCAAGCAGCAGACTCAGATTTCACATATCCCATTCTAATTGGTCCTAACCATCCTGGGGAAAATATTGTAGAGCCTGCCCTCTTGTGGCCGAGCGGTTCTAGGCGCTTCCGTCTGGAACGGTCGCAGGTTCGAATCCTGCTTGGGGCATGGATGTTTGTGATGTCCTTAGGTTAGTTACGTTTAAGTAGTTTTAAGTTCTAGGGGACTGATGACCTCAAAAGTTAAGTCTCATAGTGCTCAGAGACATTTGTCTATTATGACCATCTCCAACCTCGGCCAGGAAAAGACCTCCAGCGCAAGCCGTGTTGTTGAAGGAACTGGATCCACATTCACCAGAAATTATTTAGAAATCCTGTGGGACATTTGGTGTCTGTGTCTGTCTGTCATTTACATATATTGTGATGTGAGGGATATGCACAGTCCAATGTAAGGAACTGAGTTCTGTCTTACAGCAATGGATACATTGCCCTAACTACGTGCTTGAGAGTCACTGTCAGAGAGGAACTGGGGTGAGCTAGTGTTCTGTTCTGTTAGCGACATTTGTAAAACATCAGCAGCATACTCTTAAGTTCATACCTCAAATGCTGCTGTTCTGCACAAGACTATTTCTGTTTCTGTACTTATAATAGTCCCTTTTTGTCAGTACGACTGATAATTAACTGTGATAAATGACAAGGTGATATCGTATCGCAAGCAGTTATTAAAACAAGAAGCACATTTGAAATACATGAACACCCTGTACAGTGTCATTCTCTGAAGTTCCAGATAATTGAAAGGTACATTACTACCTAAATATGTAAACATAATGTAGTTGAGTCATGATGTACCGCTAAATATGTGAAACTGTTTAAAGCATATCAAACCGTTACAGTTATGACGACGGAAAACCTCTCGCAGTTACGCTGAAATCATGCTTTAACTTCGTAAAGAACGGGAGAAGCGGATGAACGACTTAATTTGTTCGAATGGTTCTCAGGGAATGCCAGTACTGTAAAGGAGACACCACAGAAGACGCTAGTACGATCCATACCAGAGGTTTGTTTGGCGTGCTTATGAAGTAAGCTTGACAACAGATATCGAACGAAATCAGACACACCCTGCTAGGATCATAACAGTTATATATGGCCTAGACGAAAATGTAATTATATGGACCAGGTTTGACGCGAAATTCACAGCTTTAGGTACACATTTCATTGCTTTAAATACAATATTTGTCGATTTTAGCATAAAATTGACGTGAAAATTCAATGATTTTCTGTAAGTGTGTCAGTCGGCTATCTCAATCTAGAAACCGTATAGAGAACTATGATTGTATGGGCACAACATAAAACACACGTATTGAGGCAGGAACAGTTAGATGTAAACGTGCTGTGACATGGTTGTTGTCATGTGCTGTTTGCTGAGTGAGTAACTACGAGGCCGTGCTGAAAAGTAATACGTAAGAATTTTTTATGTGAAAACTCTTAACGCTTTTTAAATAAAACAAGCTTTACTAACATTCTAGATCTTTATTCTTCATGTCTACATATTTATTTCTCAACATAGTCACCATGGCGACGAACGTATTTCTCGCAACGACAGACTAGTTTGTTGATACCGTCACTATATAATGTTTGACTTTACTGACGGAACCACAACCTCACCTTTGCTTGCACCGCTTCCTCATTATCAAAGTGAAGTCCTTGAAGGCGTTCTTCAAGCTATGCAAACAAATGAAAAACGAATGGGACCAAGTCGGGACGGTGTGGAAGATGGCAGCGATCCCAAGGCGTCGGATTGTTGCGGATGTCGCAGTGCTCGTGTGGGGTCTTGCGTTTTCATGCGGACGGAGCGGTTGCTCCATTAGTGGGCGAACTCTTCGAATTAGAAACTTGGTTACAGCAAGCTGTTTCTCACGCACCGACATAGTTACGTTACACACTGTCATGTTACACCCTACAAATCGGAGCCCTCTAGCGGCAGAGGACGGCAAATATGTAAACATGGAGAATAAAGATCTCAAATGTTAATAAAATTTATTTCATTTAAGAAGCTTCAAGAGCTTTCGCATTAAAAAATTAGGAGTCATAGTTTTCAGCATTACCTTGTACATTAGATTCTTCATCGTACGTGTTCAATGGTAGGGGAGTGGATTTGATGCAGAAATTTTGTGTTTTACTTAGAAAATTGCTGGATTTTGGTACTAAACTCGTTTAATCATAATAAGAATAAACCTGATGTAAACCTTACGCCATGTATTCTTCCGCGTTTGCTTGACTCTCGTTGGATTTCGTTTCACGTGGAGTGAAAGCCAAGCTGTATACCCTTATAGTCAAGTATGATCATAAGGTCATGTTTTATGCTGTGTTAAATGCCTATAGACTGAGCGGAAATGCGGGCAACGGCTTTACTGGCGCATTAAACTTTAACAGCACTGGCCAGCCAGCTGATCCAGCTAACTTGCAATGTGATCAGTTGCAGTTCAGACGTAAAAAAGAGACGAGCAAAGAAATAATACAGCTTCCAATGTCATTTAAATTTTAAAAAGAGTGAAATAATATTCCAGCACTACCACGCGCTTCTTAGGTGACTAGACGGAAAGCATAAAATGCACTCGTTCTCACCTGACACAGTATTCTAATTACAAACAAGAGTGATGAAACTTCCTGGCACATTAAAACTCTGTGCAGGGCCGAGACTCGAACTCGGGACCTTTGCCTTTCGCGAGAAAGTGCTCTACCAAGTGAGCCACCCAAGCACGACTCACGCCCCATACTCACAGCTTTACTTCTGCCAGTACCTCGTCTCCTACCTTCCTAACTTTCCATAAGTTCTCCTGCGAAACTTGCAGAACTAGCACTCCTAAAAGAAAGGATAGGAAGAGTGATGAAAATTACTAACTTAAACATAGTGTAATATTTCTGAGCCAGCTGTGAGTAATTCAAAAGCAAACTGCAGGGATTTCACCGTACTGTTTAATACTGAAGCCACTGAAGGTATTTATTACAGTTAGTCGTCTGGTGATCTCTTAGCGCCTTCCTTATCCGAATCCAAGAAATACATTTCAGTTCTGGAAGTGTCACCTGCTACGTTGATAACGAGCCTATCAACAACAAAATCCACGAAACCAACCAGGCACCGCATTTTCTCTTCTTCTTTTATGACGAGCCGTTATATATCCCGCCAGCGTTCGGCAGTGACGTGTGAAAAAGCTGCGTGCATTAGTTCCAGTACGTCTGGCAGCTTAACAGTCTTGGTACTTTACGGACCAAATCCTGTAACTTGGCTCCAGATCACTTCTGTTGGGTTCATATTGTAATGGTACAGTAGCAAATGTAAAAATGCAGCGTTTGTATCATGTGCTCGATGCTGTGAAAATGATTGTTTCTCATGTTTCTACATACTTATCTACCTCAGTGGTATAAAACAATGAACATAGTCCAAATAAAGACGATTTGGTTTCTCATTTCTGCCTTAAAATTTAAATTGTTATGTTTTCTTAATTTAAGCAACTTTCATGAACACTCTTTTAAAATCATCGATAATTAAGAAGTTGTATTTGAAATGAAAACAGAAATTTCGCGTCCAATATGCAATTAGAAACAAGAACACATGCATTATTCATAAAAAATAATGATAAGTTGAACAAGAAAAAAATCGTTACTGAATGGATTTTAACCAGCGAACAATAAACTACAGTTGGTTTCCCTTCCATTACGCTACCGACTGCGCTAGTCGTACGTTGTGTGTAATTTATCAACTGTATTACATACATTAGCTGGGAAAACTTCAAAGCCGACTATCTCCGTAAATTTATGAAAAACGTTAAGAACAGCCTATTTCTTGGCAATTTTTAACCGCATTGCACAAGCGTGTTTCACTACGGAAGAGAAAGCAGCCTCAGCCATTTTCATACTGCGCATTAACAGCCCGTCAATCGGAGCACAACGCTGCAGAGGCTGTGAGCGTACACGATTTTTGAAATTAAAACTACGTAGCTAAAGCGTGATTAAGAATAACGTTGATGGCTGTTACTACATTTGAATATCTTAAAGTTTCATTTAACGTAACTTAGTAATAATACATAAGTAGGACCTACTGTACTTCCAAGAGCCTAACACCACCAGTGCATGTGTGCTACGGCTTCGGACCAATAATCACGCTTATGTTTGTTTACATCAGGTTTATTCATTTGATGAACGGACTATATATTCGCCGAGGAAAAACTCAGTGATGTAGGTAAAATATTCGTTAATTTCGGTACAATATTCGTTTATTTAAGCATAAAATCGGTGTAAAACTACGATGATTAGCTGTATGCACAATACTGCATACATTCAAACTTACTAGCAAGTAGAATTATCACTTGCCGCCGACCTGTTAAGGGCGCGGCCACGAAAACCGTCCGCAATTCAGAAGCGCTGGACTGTCGCGGCGCTCAGCTCCCGTACAGCCGCTGCAGCTCTTTGGGCTGGCAGAGGCCGCCAGCTCGGTGGCTGGCTGACTGTGATGGTGCCTACATAGCCTCGTGCATCAGCATACTCCCGCTTTGCGGGTAGCACCCTGCCACGTCATCCTCCGTTAGAAGGCAGCTGCTGGGAACTCTCGACTGTATCTGTTGTGCACTGTATGGTGTTGCACTATCCTGCAGATGATGGAAAAGTTATTTCGTCTCGAAATGTGGCGTACAAGTTGTATATCGATCCTTGCTCTCATAAAAAATACCGTTCTTCCCCGTCATCTGCATACGTCGCCTTTTTGATGGTTGCCATTCAACTTATCACTTCACATGAACGCGTTTAGGTCTCAGATGATAATACTGCCTGTCTAGTGCATGTGACTCCACGAGTTTGAGGTATCTGTGGTTGCCGGCTAGGTTACAGCTGGTGTAATAGTTGTCATCCATCAGACATAGATTTTTATGTGGTGAATTTTATAAACCTACAACCTCTCTTTTTTCAGGTTTCTGGGCTGCTGCAGAAGACTCCCCCAACCGCGCTCCCGCTACCGCCTCCCTCATGAAGACTAGTGTGCATCTCCTATTTTTTGAATTCTCTCTCTAGAATGCATATATGGGCTGTAGATCGTTTTAAATTTTTGTGTATTTTAAGAATGCCATCGCCATTTTAAGTTAGGTCACATTGGCCTGCAGCTGTAGCGCCATCAAAAACAGCATTCTAGTGGGAGAAACGGGTACTACTACTTTGCACCTTGTGTTAGGCAGTTGAAGGTATGTGCGCAACGTCTCTGTGCACAGAGTTCTCACATGCGGATCGTGGCACTACTCCAGGACAAGTAGGTCTTTTGTGCTGCCAGCATGGCTCAGCGCTGAACACGGCGGCTGCGGCTGTCATCCGCCCATGTCATACCGAGTACCTGAATGGTGGTCTGCCGGACTCGTACATGTATGTTTGCTGCGGGCTGTGAAGCAAAAACGGTGTGCTGAGTGGATTTAAGGCAAGTCAGCTCCAAACTTTGGGTGATAATTGTTCAAACTATGATGTCAGAGGGGTGGCGAGATAAATCCTTAAACTTTAAGGAAGAGGGGATATTGTTTAAACTTTGGACAGATGGACTAGCAACATTTTTAAACTTTGGAAGAGTGGGCTTCAGATTTTTAAATCGGAATTTAATTCATACATGGCACTGATGGACTTTAATTTCAGAAAAGCGTCAGCGGATAATCCAGTGGCCATCTTGAATTCTATATTTAGAACAATTGATCGGACAATCATGTCTGATATAAATAAACAGCCGTGCAGCTCCTTACGTATTTTAGTGAATAATAGTTTTCTGCCGCACGAGGAGAACATGTTAGTGGTTTTTCATGTCACTGAAAGTAGGTCAGCTATAAATAGCTGGCAGATTCAGACAGATTACTTCTTAAGATCGCCATTCTTGTCCTAGTATGCAAATGTAGCCATACTGAATTCTGAAGCCCCGGAGCTTGGCCAATATCCCAGCTCAGTCACATTGAATTTTTTTGTCACACCAACAGAAGAAATCACCATCTTAGATTTTTCAGTTTCCCACTGATTTATACTTAGGATAACAGCCCCATTTCCACAGGAATGGGGGAAAACTGTAAGGCATAATTGGGCTATTTTTGGATTTTTACCAAATTCTAAATTTTCTGCCAATTTTTGAATTTTCCGCCATTTTATTAATTTCGAAATTGGCCTACGTCAGAAAGGATGGGGAAGGAGGAAATTTGGCGATAATCCATGACAACATCGAGGACGTCATAGGAAACTGGTAACAATGCAGAGTGGGCCTGGAAGCAAAGTGCCAACTGTCGCTACGTCTATCATCGTCTACATCATTATGGAGCACCTGAACTGTTTTCTGTGTCATAATTTGTACCACTTTCGTTTCACCATTATCTTCATTTGTCATACTTCAGTAGTCTTCACGGCATACAGGCCATTCCATCTCTCCTGCTGTCACTTCAGTCACCACCTGTGGCATCTACATTATCGAGCACTGTTCCATTGTCACTTCACACGCCGGTTGTCGCCGTCATTAGCCACGGATTTTCCCAATAACACAACATAAACACTTATCTTTGTTCATCTGTATCCTCTATCTCTTATTCATTGCGTTATTAAGTCCTACTACCTACCCTGTTATGATGACACCTTCAGTTTGTCACCCAAGAACTTTGCTGCTATCAAACTCAGTAGCCTCTCGTTTTAAGCTACTTTAAACACCAGCGTACACCATATAACCAACACCACTTGGACTAAACCCACCAACATAAACATCATCCACCTCTGCATCACTCATCTCCGAACAAGCCTCAATTTCTCCCTCATCTGAACCGGCCTCCACTCCGCCGGAATCATCATAATATCAGTCTCAGTACGCTCAGTGTATGAGACGTTCTCATAGCTAGCTCAATTCCACCGCAAAATCAACGTCCCTACAAAAATTATACACAAAAAGACTCAGTTCTTAATAATCATCCATCCATGAAACAAAAACATACATAAGCCTGAAATCATACAATCAATAACAACTCCAGTCACCTCCATCATGAGATATGAGTAGTAGTTAAGCAACTTGGACCCGCACTCAAGAGAAGTGTGGTTAAGCTCCCTGTCTGACCGCCCATAGTTACATTCCTTTGCTTTACCTAATTCGCTTAAGATTATTTTGGGACGATTCCTTTAAAATAGACAGGCCAGTTTCTTCCCCATTTTTGACCAATCCGAGTGTGTGCTCTGTTTAATGAAAACTTAGCCGATGACACATTTTAAATACTAATTTCCTCGTACTCTCCTCCCTCACCACCCGAATCCCTTATCCAACACATTTCTCTGTATTTCCCGACCATAAATAACTGTCTCAACACCAAAAACCATCGTCTTCAAAATACAGATGCATCTTCCAAACATCAACACGTCAGCTAATGCCCTAAAGACTCAAAGACCTGATTTCCATTCTTTTCTACTGCGGAAACTCATTTGATAATTACACATCCTTGCTCCTTATGAGTCCCCCAAATTCCACGTAACTGCAACCCCCTCTACTACGCTGTGGTCACGACGTTGACAATGAAATTATAATAGCGGAGCTCGAGCAAAAACTAAACACCAACCCTGAAATCCATTTCCAAGAAACGCTACACAATCTTACCTAACCGAGCTACAGATTTCATGACTCTATATTCTACGAATCTCTGTTAACCATTGATCATCTTGTTTTTAATAGTACTCTCGTACACCTTGTTTAAACTTCGTGATTTCAAGCACATGCATACAGTTGCCTGAAGTGCCTTTTGTTTTAATTCAACGACCCTTCAACTTAACCATTTCAGAGACTCTTGCTACAATTGTGTACATTAACTTTTACTGTATCTTAGCTGCAAAAGAAGTATTTTTTTCACAATGGACGCCTGAGGTACATGTTCATGAATGTTCAACCTTTTCATCATGAGCCAGTAATGCTAACTGTTGGGCATCACTATTAAAATATCAGCAAGTCAATGTACCAGTGCGCAGCAGCTCGTGACCACCAGAATACACAGATGTGGTTGGTTCATTATATTCCACTGTTTAATTGAATATTTTTTGTTATTCTGCATGGTAATTTATTGACTGATCATTTTACTATTTATTACAATAGAGGATATTTCGTAATTAGTTATTTCAGTCCAGAAAATGCAGCCAAGTGTACAAAGAATGTTTTGAAAACGTGTACATGTTTTTGTATAAATCTTACATCTAAAATAATTTAAAAAATCACCCACGAGCATTACCACATAAATAAAAACTTTTCTTCCTCGAGAAAAAAATTCGGGTCTGAAAGGGTTAAGACTGAAAATACCCGCCTCGCTTTGCAAAGCAAATTAAGTGCTCAGACATTTCCCAGCCTACAATCACCAACTTTCGTGATTCCTGCAACATTTACATATCCACTTTACCCCATAAATTTAGGGCTAAATGTCCAGAAGAGCATCTCCATTTGTCCCATGAGTACAACACTCCGCCGTAAAGACGCAATATGTCCTACTTCTATCACTACTGCCGTTTCCTATTCTCCCACCTAGATGTCCTTGTCTAACCCATTACCACCCATCCTATTCTACGCATACTCCTCTAAGAGCATATGAAGAAGCTTACCCAGAATCATAATCCTCGCAATGCAGACATACTAAAAACCTCTCTCCTCTGAACCGTATCTCCAAAAATGAGTCCACTATCCCTCAACTCAACGCTGACCTTCCTATTCATATTTCCTTCCATCTACTTATTTATCCTCAGAGGTGGTCGTCAGGAGCACAAAAGATTGTGTTCATTTAACTCACTGCAGTACCGCCATCAAGATCATTAACATAGCATCAACGACAAGATTATTTACCATTAAAGTCATTATCACAACATGACACTTTTTTAAAATGTTTCATTTGCATTTTGGAAATTTTACTAACTCTGTTCACAATAATGTATCTCAAGCGTAGTTATCCTGCTCCCAGCCAGCCAGCCTCTATCTGTGTAGTGTGAAATATAATACAGAAAAAAAAATGCATTTTGTAAACTCCTCTCCCTTACACAGTGAAACAAATGTGTTAGAGGGGGAACTTGAGAAATAATATTATAAACCCTGGGATATCCACGACAAATGCCTTCATTATCAAAGTGGCTCGAAAAGAATTTTATTTTATCAATTAACATAAAAGGACAGCTCGTGCCATCCTAAATCAGACATTACGCAGCGCCAAACTTCGAACTCCTTTCTCTTTCAACTCTTTGCAAGCAACCGCGTCGTCCTCCATGCAATGCACAGCATTTCGTGATATGGACGAGGCTAGTATATCTGTGCTTCTTAACGTGTTAGTAGTTAAGATTTCTGAACGTCAATTGCACGTCAATATTAACAATGTAATGAAAATAAGTACTAGAATTCGCGCCCAGTCTCCATGATAAAAAGTTGAAGCACCCTATAAGGCTTTCGCATTAGTTAGAAACCGAAAAATGGATTCTAACGTGCATACTCCTCTTTGCCATGAATTTCATACACTGAAGTTTGTTACTGTTCAACGTATGTGGTTGTTATAGTATAATTCTAATTTGGTACAAAATATGACAGTTTACATGTGATGTGTTACGACAGAGAAAGGAACCTGTGACCACCGAGACAGTGTCACAAGTTACCCCAAAATCGTAACACAACACATACGGCCGGCCGGAGTGGCCGTGCGGTTATAGGCACTGCAGTCTAGAGCCGAGCGACCGCTACGGTCGCAGGTTCGAATCCTGCCTCGGGCATGGATGTGTGTGATGTCCTTAGGTTAGTTAGGTTTAATTAGTTCTAAGTTCTAGGCGACTGATGACCTCGGAAGATAAGTCGCATAGTGCTCAGAGCCATTTGAACCATTTTTGAAAAACACATACGTCATACTAATACATGTAAATCCACCTAATAATGAAGGTTTAAGCCTTCGAAACGCTTCGTGGATACAAATAAATGCCCAGCGAATGGTAACAGTAAACGTGTTTCATTCGGCACAAATTTCATATTAGTGACAGTTTAATTTTCGGTATAAAGCACAAGTAACACAATTTCATTTCGAGACAGGAAGCATAAATCAATACACTGAGCAATTTTGTTTTCTTCGCAACGATTTACACACTGAAAACATTTAATATTTAGCAGTTTAGGGGGAAAATTATGACTCTAGTCTTGTGTTTGCCAGGCATTCGAATTTCGTTGAAAACACATGCATTACAAGGGGCCCAGCAAGTTACAAAGCAAATAAATATCGAATTAATGAATGCTAGAAAAATTTTATATTTAGGAAAAGTATGTCGTAAATCTAAACTCAATGTACAAGCTTTTATTCCTCGCTACACTATATTACCTAGTTTACCTTGTTGATTAATAAGATTTACTTGAAGACTTTACCTGACGCATTGCAAACATATATAAAACAAGTCGAAAGTTTACCAACGCATTATTTTTCTTTTACAATGATGTCTACAAAATGTTGCAAAGCACCAGAACGAAAATGACAAATGCGTAAGCTGAATGCTCTTAAAAAGAATGTCATACGAATCGTGAAAAGGCAGATCATCTGCTCCTCTCTTTATCTCCTTATGAGATTATCACTTGGCTCGATGGACTGATGCTAACGATAGATAACAGTGTTCCAATTTGTCGTGCTGTTCTGCACGTCAGTTTCTCTTACATGCTCCACGTGAGAGATTAACTGTCGTCACATAGTCAAGGGGCACCGGCTTTTTTTTTCTCCTCTTTATCTCTCTCCGTTTCGAATCCAGCAAATCTAGGAGTCTTTTTCAGACTGACGATCTCATTACCCTTCATCGGAACTCCATTTGATCATACTAAGTGTGGCGGGCAATGTTCAACGTTTGAAGTACATAAACCGGAGAGTGATAAATAAAAAACAGGAAATTAACAAATTCAGACAGTCCCCCCCCCCTCTCTCTCTCTCTCTATCTATCTATCTCTATCTCTATCTCTCTCTCTCTCTCTCTCTCTCTCTCTCTCTCTCTCTCTCTCTCTCTCTCTCTCTCTCTGTAAGTGTGTGCGTGTGCGCTTAGTCTGTGGTAAAGGATGCAATATCAGCATGAGAATTTGAACGGAAAATACCGACTGGTTTCCGGAATATGCACTGTCGTATTGTGAAATTTTTGCTCGTGTGGGAGGAGGGGGGGGGGGGGGGTAACAATGCTACAAAAACGACGAGTATGTGACGTCAGTAGATAGAACTGGGTCACTCAGCGGATATTAGACGACACAGTACGGGGTGACGGTCATCTACACTGGTGTCCAAAATTAAAGCAGCAAACGGAAATTTTGCAAAGTTGCTTTTACTGTGCAGCAGAACAGTATAAACAGGTGATAGTGTAGTAGAAACAATGTAAAGAAAACAGAAAGTAAACAACTGCAACATGCATAACGATGGACATTGTTCTTCATTTTTTCCAACTTTACGAATTTGCCTCCCCCCCCTCCCCCTATGAACCATGGACCTTGCCGTTGGCTGGGAGGCTTGCGGGCCTCAGCGATATAGATAGCCGTAACGTAGGTGCAACCACAACGGAGGGGTATCTGTTGAGAGGCCAGACAAACGCGTGGTTCCTGAAGAGGGGCAGCAGCCTTTTCAGTAGTTGCAGGGGGGCAACAGTCTAGATGATTGACTGATCTGGCCTTGTAACACTAACCAAAACGGCCTTTCTGTGCTGAAAGCAAGGGGAACTACAGCCATAATTTTTCCCTAGGGCATGCCGCTTTACTGCATGGTTAAAGAAGAGAACTTTGTTCAAAAAAAATGGCTCTGAGCACTATGGGACTCAACATCTGTGGTCATAAGTCCCCTAGAACTTAGAACTACTTAAACCTAACTAACCTAAGGACATCACACACATCCATGCCCGAGGCAGGATTCGAACCTGCGACCGCAGCAGTCGCGCGGTTCCTGACGGAGCGCCTAGAGAACTTTGTGGCACAACTTGACTAGTAGGAGGGATCGCTTGGAAGGACATATTCTGAGGCATCAAGGGATAACCAATTTAGTATTGTAGGGCAGCGTGGAGGGTAAAAATCTTAGACGGAGACCAAAAGATGAATGCACTAAATAGATTCAGAAGGATGTAGGTTGCAGTAGGTACTGGGAGATGAAGAAGCTTGCACAGGACAGAGTAGCATGGAGAGCTGCATCAAATCAGTCTCTGGACTGAAGACCACAACAACAACAACGGATTTTCACACACATTCCGTAATTGGTTAATGTGCTCAGTGTGGGCTGTGACCACCTCTGGCAGCAGTACAGGTCTGACAACGACGGGGCATGCTGTAGATTATGTCATCAGTCCCATGTTGAGGCAATAAAGCCCATTCTTCCTGCAGAGCTGCTCGCAGTCTTGGGAGAGTTGTCGGTGTATGCTGACGCGATGTAACCCGTCTCCCTAGTGCATCTCAGAATGCTCTATGGAATTCAGATCGGGAGAGCGAGAAGGTCACGCCATGCGTGCAATATCTTCCGTTCCCAAGAAAACAGGAAACTGGCAGAGAAAAAAAAAGTGTTGCATTGCTTATTGTACGCCCCTCGTAGTACTAAACTTCTTGGTCTAGTCATAAATTAATGCAATTCTACAAAGTCTTGGATGTCTGGTATCTAAGATGTGACCGTGATTAAATGAACTGATATCGCGCGTCTTTGTACATCCAGCGTTCTACTATCAGCCCAGTGGTCCTCTCCAAGGTTAGGCGGCAACCCAATCACGTGAAGCATTCAAATTTTTGTTGCAGATAAAAGAAAGGAATAAACATTTCTTTTAAAACACGAAATGGAGAAAAACGTTGTATATAGGGCAAACCGAACTCCACCCCAAAATTTCGGAGGTTGTTCAGACATATCTGTCAGGGTATTTTTGTATTAAAGACCCATGGTGTCAGGTGGCTCGTTACTGACTAATAATATAATTATGATGTTTTTCAATTTGTTATTCCAGTCACCTTTTTCCGTGAAAATACCTTCAGAACATCGAAAAACATCTGTAATATGCAATACACCGAAACGTACAACAAAAAAAAACAAAATAAGGTTCTCAAAACAATCATTTGGCTTGTGTTTAGGGTTCGTGCAACGCGGCGACTACTGATGACACGGTTGTCACCAATAGTGCGTAACACACTCTCTTCCAGATCAGGTGTTCCGCCATACACCGCATGCCCGGTATCTTACTATAAAACAGAAAGATCCGGTTTCTCGCATGCGCCTATGAACAGATGCAAAAGTGCTGTGATGTAATCGCCGTCACTGCGCGAACGGCTCAGCACAGGATCGGTGTGCCGCTCTTTCACTGTACAATGACTTAGCAAATATCATGGGATAGACACCTAATATTGTTTGGGGCCTCCTCTGGCCCTGCGGATTGCAGTGAAATGCCGTGGAAGTGAGTTTACAAGTCCCTGGTACTCCTCTGGAAGAAGCTGACACCAAATCACTTGCAGAGTGACAGCCAATTCTGGTCTGTTTGTGGGTGCAGGTTCCACAACACAGAGCCTACGTTCCATGACGTCGGAGATATGCTCGATGGAGATCAAATCTGGGCGTTGGGGTGGCCATCTCAGTCTTTGGACCTCCCCTACATGTTCCTGGACACATAACCGAGCGACTTGGGAGAGGTATGGCGGCGCGTTGTCGTCTTTGAACATCGCAGACCCGTCAGCGTGTTGGAAGGCCAAAAATGGGTGTAGATGGTCCCCGAGCAGCTCAACATACCACAGACCATTCAGATTCCCTTCCAGAACAACTAGGGGGCTCATTCCATACCCGAAAAATGCACCCCAGACCATAACAAACACATCACCGCCTTGAACTACATCTTCCTGGCAAGCAGGCTCCATCGATTCATGTGGCCTGCGCCACACACGGTGCCTCCCGTTGGCATAGTGCAATTGTAATTGTGATTCGTCCTATCGTTTCACATTACGCCATTGTTCCACTGTCCCTCGCTGATGACTGGCGACAAATGCAAGCCGTTGTGCCAGACGACAATGGGTTAACAGTGGCACCCGTCTGCGGCGCCGGAACCTATACCCCATGGAATTCATGTTCCTATGGATTGCCCACTGATAAACGTGTCTAGCAGGTCCTGTGTTGAATTGAGCGGTGGTTTGTTCCACCGTTGCTCTTTTGTCACTATTGACGATCCGCCTCATGTCACCGGTCATGGTCACCGAAGGTGGCTGGATGGCAAGTAGTTCGTCTGTTGTGGACTGTGACACCCTCATTCAACCATTCACGGTACACCCTGGATACGGCTGAACGTGTGAAGCCGAATATCTGCACCTCTGCGGAAAGCGAAATTCCCATCTGTGGGACACCGACCACCATACGACGAAGTTGCATGTTACGCAACTCATTTACACAACCACTCCTCAGAAGGTTTCGTATACAACTGCAGTTGGCAAAGAGGGCGTGTGGTGCGCATACAACACACCTGCGCCATCTGTACCCCACTATCCCATGACATCTGCTACGTCAGTGTACTCAGTGGACTCAAACGATGTGCATATCGGTCAGCTCGTCAGCGGTTGACCAATCCATACTGCTCTATATTACTGTTAACTTACAACACTGCTAGACATACAAATTCGAGACAGAACTGAAGAGTATCGAATACAAGCTTGGGGGCTAAAAGTGGGCATTACTGTTGTCAACATTAAGTACCGAGACTGAACGGAGCAAATTTGTTTCAAAATACGACACACAGCGCACAACATCGACATTTACGCTGTTGTGCGGTAACTGGGTGGGGAAGGGGGGAGGGTGTACGAAATCGAGCGAAATGCGATTACTCGGTAACGAGCCATCAGAGACCACGCTTCCCTTACACCAAAATATTCAGAAAATACACCGGAATAGCCTACGACATTGTTTCGAAGGAGCTCCCGTTCACTCTGTATATGGAAAACTCCCTACAATATATTTAAGCTACGTGACCCTTGAACCCATTTTTCCTCAAATTACGCGAGTAAAAAACACTCCTAACAGCGTTCTGCGGCCTGATAAGCAATGAGTTAAGGTTTCTTAAGCAGATAAGCCTTGTCAGTCTGATGCCAGTTTCCTTCTAAAAAACTGATATGATCATATTCACTGGAATTACCACCTGTCTCTCTGTTTATCAGACACTCCAGTTCACCGATAACAGTTTTACGAGTGCATCTTATTTGATACATGAGGACGTTAGGTGACAGCACCGTCCCGAGTATTTCCTCCAGTTGTGAAATAAAGCAATACGTTTGAAATAGAGCTCGATTACAGTTTTAATCGACGTAAGTAAACTTCATGTGAGCAGTGCGCGAGCAGCGTCCTGTAACGCATTTCTGCACATTGCTTGCGCCTGTGAAGCTATGAGTATGGGCTGACAATCTTGCCAACTCTCTATGTTACAGAGCGAAACTTTATTGCGCAACATTACTGATGGTAAGCATGATTCCTTTAAAAATTCTGTCAAACTGCCAACCAGAAACAACGAACAGTTGTTTGATGGGAGCTGTGTAAGTGCGCGATGTTACACATCTAGTAGAAATGGTTGAGAACCATATTTTGCTAGCGATAAAACATTTTATTTTTAAGAAAGTGATAAACTGAGCAGACATAATTTCATGGCGGATTCAAATCATTTATTACTGGATAAACGAATTTAAACGTTGTCGTTCGTAATCCGGAGGCGCGGATTAAATGTTTGATACTACCAAGAAATAAGACCTCCACATTAGGAGTCATGCGACAGGTGGTGGTCACTTCACAGAAGTGTATTTTGTATCAAATGAAGTTGTGTGTTTTAAGAAGCTACATGAGCGATAGGCGACTCATTTCTTGAATACAACGAAAAGTTATCGAGGAAGAACATTTACAAAACCGTACGTGGGATATTTGAAGCAGAATCCGAAATACTTGTCTTCAAGTGACTAGACGAAACGGAGATCTACGATTATGCCTCACAGACGAAGAGTTAAACAAAAACCGGCTCTTACGCAGCGTTACTGGTACGTTTTCATACTTAGTCGAAACAGAAAAAAATAAAGAATACTGTTCAAATATGAGGAGGAAACCAGCATTCATTCATTTCATTGGCCGCTGGATTGGCAAAATTAAATGAGCTGGGATTCAAAATAGTTCTCCAAGCCACCATGTTTCCCAAATTTGCCTCCCTGTCTCATCTGTTGCATAGCCTTAAAAGAATGGCTTCGAGGGTTAAATTTTCGCCGAACAATGACGTAATTCGTGCTGTAAAGGAGTATTACGCAGGGTTGTTGACTGATTTATTTCCTACGGAGAAAAAATATAATCATTAGGAATCAAACGTATTTACTTTCATTAAGTTTTTTTAATAATACCTTTTAGTTTTTATACAGGAAGTCTTATTTAGCAACGCTGCCATTCTATATTATTTGCGAGGCCTAAAGATAACAGATTTGACATGTTATTGTAATTAAACATAAAAAATTTCTGAGGAAACACAGTTCGTAAAATCCCACTCGGATAATTCTGCACTACACGTAACGTGAACAGAAAAGGCTCTAAGATCAACAAAGTCTAATTAAAGTGACATTTAATGTTCAACTGCTGTACAAGATTGCGTTAGATGGCAGAAATGAGGAGTTATAACTAAACAAACAATGTTTCAGCTTAGTAGATACATTTACTACATTATTTTCAGAACAGATAATGGCAACCAAACGAGGTCATTCAATAATTAGACAAAATGCTCGGGGAAAAAGACTGTCAGTAGGGCAAGTATGGTACTTTTATGACTTTAAATTGGTATCACTAGGATCATCCCTGATGTATCAACAATGTTTTGTTTATAACTTCAAAAATAAATTTCAAGATGGCGAGTCCGCTTGAAACGTCCACATTAGTTGAACAACGTTCCGTTATCCGTTTTTTACTTGCTGACGGCGAGAGACCAGTGAATATATACTATAGAATGTCCAAATTTTATGGTGAAGGTTGTATTAATAGTGATAATTTTTACAAGTGGGCAGAGCAGTTCAAAAATAGTAGCGACTCAGTGACTGACGAACACCGTTCTGGCCGACCAGTTGCAGTTTTCAACTCCTTCACTTGAAAGTCGAATTGATGACATTATTCGGGCCGTCCGCCGTGTGACTGTGGAAAAGACAGTTGATAAGGTTAAAGTTGGTACTGGCACAGATCATAACATAGAGAAGGTGAGCACTTCCTCAACAAAATTTTAACTTGTGATGAAACTTGGGTTCACTATTATGAGGCAGAAAGAAAAAGCATGGAGTGGAAACACACCAACTCATCTTTCAAGAAAAAATCCAAAACCCAAGCATCAGCAGGAAAAGTCATGCTGACGTTGTTTTGGAACGGTGAAGATCCAGTTTTTTGTGATTACCTCGAAGAGCAGCGTACCATAAACAGCCAACATTACTCGGATTTGCTTTTAAACAAGGTGAAGCCAGCTTTGAGGGAGACACGCCGTGGATTTGAGAGGAGATGTGTGATTCTTCAGCAAGACAACGCACGTCCTCATGCTCAACTAAGCCGTGAAACCATCGACAAAATGGGCTGCCTCATCCCCCTTACAGTCATGATTTAGCATCTAGTGATTTCCATTTGTTTGGTGCACTGAAGGAGGCATTATGTGGGAAGAGGTTCCAGGACAACAAGGACGTGAAAATGTTTGTGGGGAAATTGGTTCAAACTTCAAGATAAAGAGTTCTTTGCAGTCGGAATAAAAAAAATCTTGTAAACCGTGTGCATAAATTTTAAAGGGGACTATGCTGAAAAGTATTGTTATGTAAAAATAAACGCTTTTTTCTCTAGACCAATTTGTCTCTTTAATTATTGAGTGACCCTCCTCCGTAAAGTTAGCGAGCTGTTGAGAAGTAACCAGTGCGCATCTTTAACAGATATTTACGATAGTTGGCGTAATTAAGCACGTTTCTGTCTAGAGCTTAGAGCGCTGTCCATACTGAGGCCATTACAAACAAAATAGCACCTCAGTTCTGCCACAGGTGTGAGACGTCCCCTTACCCACCTGAAGAATTTCAGGAAACCAAAATCAGAACAAATGATGGGATCTGGATCTGAATCTGAACGTAACTGCTACGGGTCACGAGAACAGCACGTGAACATTTCGCCAACTCACTGAATAACAGGCACTACACAGTTGCCATCATTTGGCAAAGTGGACTAATATTAGCAATGCGCGTCTCATCCGTGTCAAGTTTAAGACCTGTTTACGTATGATGCTGTTTCAGAAAGCAGTGGGTCACATTATGTATAATGTTCGAAAACCCAAAATGCCGGAAGAACTGCGATCAACATGTCAGTAAAATAAACATTCCACATTTTAATTTTTTCCCCTTTCCGTATAAAATAGCGCCAACAGCAACGTCACGAAATTTTTTAAAAATGTAACCTCATCAATTTACGCAGACTCGCGTTACTTGATAAGTAATTCTTACTGAAACGGTTGTAATTTATACGATACTTTTTATACTTTTTATTTTTTCGAATGAATAAATTAAAGCGAAACTTAATAATCAACACTTATTATTAAGTCTGTATAGTCTTCCTACAAGTGGATGGGGGGGGGGGGGGGAGGAGGAGGAGGAGTGAAAGGGGAGTTATGGGGAGGGAGGAA